>NC_057780.1:15285614-15355461 GCF_014825855.1 Bombus pyrosoma
AGAAACAAACACTCCACGATAGAGCAAATGCACAGGCTCATCAATGAAATAGTACTAGCATTAGAAAACAAACAATACTGTACAGCCCTCTTTATGGACATCGAGAAAGCATTTGACAAAATAAACCATGAAAGTCTGCTACAAACAATCAGAAAACAATTCCCGGAGCAAATATACCAATTAATAAAATCCTACTTAAGTAGCAGAACCTTCGTAATAAAAATCAAGGACACATACTCTGAAGTTAAAGACATCAAGGCTGGGGTTCCGCAAGGAATTGTCCTAGGACCAATACTATACACATTATACACGGCTAATATACCAACAACTACCAATAGCAAAATACTGACATTCGCGGACGATACAGCTGTACTAGTCAGGCACACTAGCCCAGAAACAGCAGTCACATTGCTACAAGAACACATCACAAAAATAGAAAAGTGGCTGCAAGCTAAACAAATAAAAGCAAACCCCAACAAATGCAACCATATTACATTCACATTGCGAAAACAGACGCCACCAAACATCCTACTGAACGACACGCACATAACACAAACAAGACAAGTCAAATACCTAGGATTCCACATAGATACACAACTCACATGGAAACAGCATATTAAATCAATAATAGACAAAATACAGACAAGAAGGAGACAAATGCATTGACTAACAAGTCGAAAATCCAAACTAAGCATAGAAAATAAACTAAAAATATATAAAACAATTATAAAACCAATCTGGACATACGGAATACCAATATGGGGGACAGCAGCAAAGAGCCATATAAACAAAATAGAAACATTACAAGCAAAAATTCTGAGAACAATAGTAAACGCCCCATGGTACGTTAGAAACGAGGATATTCGGAAGGACTTGGGAATACCAACGGTCAAGGAGGAGATTACCAGATGCGCGGAAAGGTACAGAGAAAGAATAACAACACACCCAAACCGGATGGGCTACGGAAACGATCGACACAAGCATAGAAAGAAGACTAAAAAGGAAACACCCAGCTGATCTCATAAAGGATATAACCTAAAAAACACGAAGATGGTACCCCGCTGGGGGTAACCATCCACATGTTATTCAATCACATGTTAACAGCAAATGTCAACAACATTTTACCTAATGTCCCACTGGACAAATTGTAAAATTAAAAAACAAACAATAAAAAAAACGTTAAGAATTTTTTAAAGAATTCGAACATGAAAGTTGTAGAGGATAGTAACTTTTTCTGTGAAGGTTGCGCGTACGGGAAACACCATAGATCGAGTTTTCACGAGAAAATCAAGCGTGCGACTAAACCTCGCGAAATTATTTATGCGGATGTATGTGGACCTATGGAAGTCGAATCATTAGGCAAGAAAATCTATTTTCTCATGTTTATAGACGATTTTTCAAAATTCACGAAGATTTACTTCCTACGACATAAGTCAGAGGTAATAGAAAAGATAAAAACTTTTTGCCTAGAAGTCGAAAATGAATTTAACAGTAAGATCAAAGAAATTCATAGTGATGGAGGGAAAGAATTAAAAAATAAAGAGGTCAAAGAATTTTTAAGAAGTCAGGGAATTAGGCACACGACTAACGTCCCATACACTCCTGAACAGAATGGTGTCGCAGAAAGAGAAAATAGAACAATAGTAGAGGCAGGTCGGTCAATGTTATATTCGAAACCAAATCTATCGTTGTTCTTATGGGCCGAAGCGATGAACACAGCGGTGCATGTCATAAACAAGACCGGACCGACAAGACAGGAAAATAAAACACCATATGAACTGTGGTACGTGAAACCGCCAGATTTAGAAAAGTTTAGGGTTTTCGGTACTGAGTGCTTTGCACACATACCTGCAGAAAAGAGAAGAAAGCTTGACAAAAAGGCTAACAAAGGATATTTGGTAGATTATCTAGATGACGGACGAGAGTATCATGTGTACGGGCCGACTGTAAGAAATGTAATATTGAGCCGTGGCGTGATATTTAAGCCCGAATTAGAAACAGCGAAATTCGTTAATTTAAGTTTACCGAAAATTGTAGAACGCGAAGATGTGCGTGCGCAGAGCGATAAAGCATGTACGTATGAAAGTGCAGAGAGTGAACACGAAAAACAACCTGTAACTAGCGAGAATGTGAGACAATTGAGAGATAGAGGTAAGATCAAACGAACCGATTTTTATGGTAAGCCAGTAACGTACGTAGCGGAGAAATTACCGGTGGATTTTAACGAAGCGATGAGATCCGAAAAGAAAGAGTATGTAACAAGCGAAGAGCAACTGGCAGATATATGTACAAAAGCATGTTGCCGAAGCCAAGATTTAAATACCTAAGACAGAAGTTAGGTTTGAAAAATAAAAAAGGTATTAAAAGGTAATTGTTTGTAAGGATGTAGAGTTTTAGGGAGGGTGTTGAAGGTCACCACTTTTTTAAAGAAAACTCTACATCTGGTCTTTTTAGCTTTCTAAAACACTGAAGCCATCGACAGCGCATAGACACCAGAGACTGCGACGAAGGCAGAAGGCATAAACAGTCGACAGGCGACGTTGGCTTCGGGGTTTTTCAGTTATAGAGTAACACTGCTAGCGTGCGGATCTGGACCAGCTCATATTATTATTTCAATTTTTTGTACTTTTCACTTCCGTATTTCAAATATATTTTTCTACCTTATAATTTATCCACGCGTCTCTCTCATTATACATCTAATAACCTCAACAATATAGTATAACGTAATACAATATAACGTAATATAATACGTATAACGTAATACGACATGCGGAAATACCGCACGAAGACTTTTCCGACCTCATGTTTACGCATGTGTTATTGAGAATTTAAATGCGATAGGTAGAGAATTCTGACAAGCCACCTATCCTTGCGAACTTTGTATTCTTGCATTTACTATTTATTGTTTTATGATAACTCCATTTTCCTTTTTATAATTTTGTCCAACTCTGCAATTTTTCGTATGAAAGTGTATTAATTGATATGTTTAATTTGAATTTTTCATATCAATTTTGGTTTTACTGTTTTATTCACCTTTTTGCTTCATATAGACCTTGTTATTGTATTTATACTTTTGTAATAAATTAATAACGGTAAATATCTTAAAAATACAGTATATAAGTATAATATACGAATATACTATGAAAATATCATAAAGAATTATTTGCTTCATTGGAACTATTAAAATTATTTTTTTTATATTATATAATTTATATAATTTAAATCCACGAAAATAAATTGTGAACGAAATGTACCCCTGATTTAAAAGTGATTCCAAATTAGAATCATTTTAATGTGATTTAAAAATTGAAATTAATATTAAGTAATTAAAAATTATGTAATATTACAAAAATCTTTGAAGTATGTATTTGAGATTTTCTAAATTATAATTTCTTTAGGAATAAAGACCACTTTATCCAACGAAATGTAATTTTTCAATATATGTCTTATTTACAGAATTGCATAAACGTCTATAACGCTTTATAGATTATGATTTAATCTTGTAGTAGACATTATTTCTAATCGCAATATGCAATAGGTTATTGTACGCGAAACTAGGTTTATTACAACATTTTTCTGCGTCGTTCTAACTTATTTATGACGAAAAAATAACTTATGGTTAAATAGATAAAACTCGATCACTGACCAAAAATTTTTGTTAATTTTTTATACTTTTATCAAAAACCATTGTTTAAAGCATGTGCTATTTTATTATGTTACTACATATTTCATAAATGTTAGTTATAATAAAAATAAAAAATTTTGTTATTAGAAGTATATATTTCTCTCTTTCCTTCTTAAATTAAAACAATATATCGTTATATTACCTAAGAACATTTTCTCTATCTTAAATATAAATTCAATTTAATTTGTAATTAAATGTAAATTGAGTTACATATTACCATATATATATAACGAATTATGTATTAAGTGGTGAATATCCACTTTAAATTTCGCTTCTGCATAAAAGAAAAAGATTGCATTAAGCTAATATATTTCAAGGCAAAAGAAATAAGATATAATGATATATTAATTATGACTAAAGAATTGCATAGAATAAAAACGTTAAAATTCCATTGTTCTATATACTCATACAATTTTAGAAAGAAAATTTTAAATATTAAACTTCTACTTGACCTATGGAAGGTAATAATCATATGTACTTACAATATTCATTTTAAATTTCGTTTTCACATGAAACAGATTTTATTCTACTATACTAAAATATTTCAAAGGGAAGAGATGTGATGATATATTAAATACCGTTACGAATAGAATTATACAAATTTTAGAAGGAACATTCCAAAATAATGTAATTGTCAACATTTTGGTAACTTTCTAGTAACTTTTGGAACACGGATAAGCAAGCGCCTGCACCTGCGCCAGTGCGTGATTTGATCTGTATTTTTTTTTATCACAGTGTATACGACCATTGTCTGTATTGTATTTTGCGATGGTTATATTGTTGACATGGTTCGCTTTTTTTCACAGTTTATACGAACAACTTTATCAAATATGAAATTAAATACGTAATATTCATCATCACGTGATCACAATCACAATTCAAGATGATATGGACCGGCATTCTATATATTCCAGCTGTAATCGCACTTTTCTATTGGAATAATTTGTTATGGTGCTACTTTTTTGGTTTACTAACCATATCTTGCTTCTTCTTGGGATGTTTGATTGTCATATTCATCAACATTGCTCTTTCTCTGAAACATCACACTACTGCAACAACTTCAAAAACAATTGCAGAAATGGATGCTTTTCATAATCTGTTGATGGTGATTAATTTATATTATTAATATCAAATTTTTCATAACGATAATTATTGAACATACATGATATTTCATTTTTATAATTAAAAAATGTTAAATTTCAATTTTTAATGATAGAGGAAAAACATTCATAATCTATGTATAATAATCTATGTAATCTATATAAATAAAACTTCTTTGTCAAATTAATTTTGATATCAATATCAAAAGATCAAGAAATTATTGATAAAGATAATAAACAATAGAAAAAATTGTATATTATCTATGTTTGTTTCTCGTCAAAATGTTATTTCATTTTCATTATCATTTTGTAATTTTATAGTTTGCAGATTTTGTATAGCTTTAATCTTTTTATGTATATGTTTTACTTCAGTCAGAGGCTTATGACAACTAGTCTATATTTTGTGTAATAGATATTATTAGAGTTCATATTCCATATTTTATGACATTATTCTATCAAAATAGTTTTCTTATTTTGTAAAGTTTTGTATTTTTTTATCTATGTATATTGTATTATGAAAACATTTTTTATTATACTAAGACTTATATTTATACAAATATACGTATAGATATATTTAAAAATATCTGATTATTTTTACTTCAATGTTCATCAATTTTTTAATTGAATTTTAAAATATTATTTAAACATTATTAACTTAAATATGTATATAAATACATTGTAAATATATTAATTATTTAAAAAATTATTGATTATTTCAGAAGGGGTACGTAGCTAAAACTGAAAATACTAAGAAACATGTCAGATATCCATTGGTTTTTACTCGTATGGTGGATGGAGCTTTGCAGAATTTATTGGACTTAATTTTTCAAGACTTTGTTGGTCTTTGGCTAAACGAATTAGCTTTTAATTCTGAACAAATAATTGACAATATGAAGCAAGACATATGGGGTGCAATTCAAACTCTTCATGATCGTTTATCAAAAGTGGATCATACAAAACTAGTTGTTTGTAGTATAGTAAATAAAATAACATTCCATTTTGAAAAAATTAGACTTGCTCAAACAGCTTCGTGAGTTTAATTATATTTTTTAAATTATTATATATTATTTATTATATCAATTTTTTAAATCTTATATATATTTTTTTTTAATCTTATATATTTATTATATAGAAATTCCGCTTTGTTAAATAATTCTTTTTAAAAAAATTTTTGTATTTTATATAGAACACAAGGTGAAGATCCAGTATTTATTTTATCTACACACTTAATGTCACCTACAGCTGAACTAGACTATTTGAAGAAGGTCAGTGAATTGTATATCTTATTCTTGTTGCCACCTTGTTATTCTCTTGCTCCAATGAAATATTTATTGAGAGAAATTCTTACATGCAAAAGTAAGTGTATGGAACCATTATTTAATTATGGACATATACATAATATATATTTGATCTACATTTTATGACATTTTATCTTCCTTATTCCTTCAGTACTAAAACCAGCAATAGATTTAATAACAAATCCAGACTATATCAATCAGAAAATTTTATCATATATTGATCAACAACAACTTGCAGAAGCAATGCATAGAAAAACTTATGAGTATGCTGAATCATTTGAGGACTTCATTCGTATGATTAAAAGCTCTAAAGATCTAGAGGTTTTAAAGCATATCAGATATAATATTGTTACTGAAATTATGCAAGCTACAACAATACAAAATATTAAAAGAGCGCAAGGTTTAGATCCAGATACTAATGCATTTGGAAAGTCTGATGCCATTCAAGCTCGAAAATTGACGAGGTACATCAGTCAACTAACATATGCTAAAAATACATGTGAATGTCACATGCAATCATTAGGATGGAATGGATATCCTGTTCAGGTTATAAAATCACTTTTGTTTAATAAACAATAATAACAATTATATTTAAGGATAATATTTTATAGGCTAGTGATGTTACTGACGCAGCAATGGTTACAGAAGAAAGAATTTTGCCATTGCAATATATTTTAGACAATGTGATAGGTAGACGATACCTTTCTCAATTTCTCGAACAAGTTGCCAGTCAGGATTTGATTGGGTATTGGGCAGCTGTACAAGAATTACGCAATGCAGATAAATCTAATTGGCATCAATTGGGAGCTGAAATCTTTTACACTTATATAACATCTCCAACTGCTGAAATAAAAGTTGACAGAGCTATTCGTAAGAAAATGGAAAGCTTTTTGTTAGGTGATATAGGACCAAATGTATTTTACGAAGTTCAAGATAATGTTGTTAAAATTTTGGAAGAAAAGTATTATCCTTCTTTTATGGTTAGTGATCAATATAAAAATATGCAAGAAGCATTACTTAATGAAAGAGTAGATGGTTAGTGTAAAAATTTCATTATAAAAATGTAATTATATTAAAAATCAAATCAGTCATCATTAATGTAAAAGTAATTTTTAGACTTAGTGGAGGACCGACATATGGGAAATGGAACATTATCAGAAAATATATCTTTATTCGTTGGAGAACATTCAAACTATGCTCGCAGTAAATTGGACCAATTACAAGAAAAATTAAATAATAAAATGCAAGCTTTACAAGCATTAAAATCTTCGTTAAAACCAGAAAGTAAGGTTCTAAATTTTTTGGCCAAAGAAGTTGAATGGTTACAAAGTGAGAAAAAGCAATTAGAAGCACATTTAACTCATACAGAAATGTGGGCAGAACATTTGGGTCATTGGAGAGCAGAAGTGCAAAGTGCAGAAGTAAAAGCAAAATTCAAGCTGTTATAATCTAAATAGAAAATGTTTTTCGTTATTCAGTTTTAACTGAAAAAATAATTGTTAAACAGGTACCGGATAATGGAGAATCTCCACAGTTTGTTTTAGTTGTCCATATGACAGAAGGTGAGGACAACACTGAAAGTATATATAGTGGTTGGGTCGTACTAAGAAAATTACAAGATTTTCAAGATCTTCACAGAAAACTTCGCCAATTGTGTTCTAATGTGAAAAATTTAGATTTACCTTCGCAACCTTTAAAGTTTTTTGGAAAGTCTGATAAAAATACTTTGGACAAAGCTAAAATGCAAATACAAAAATATTTAAATGTAAATTTCTTAAATGTTATTAATGTAGTAAAGCATTGTTTAGATAATCATCTTAACTGTTAACGTTCTTAGTTTGTTTTAGAAGATGAAAAATTGAATCAGAGCGAGGCTTTATATACATTCCTAAGTCCAAGTTCAGAACATTTGAAATATGCTCCTCCTTCTCCTAAAAAATCTCGATTCTCTTTATCGACGTTATTTAAAACGTAGGTAGCTATATTATTTGAGACGCCGAAAACCAAATGGATGCAAGTGACATTTTCCTGATATAAAGGAAATCGAGTTTAAAATTCAAATGTGTTACAAAAATTCCACATGAAGCCTCTATAAAAATTACGTTATATTTCATTCTTAACATCAGGATCATATGCACAAATTTCCAACAAATTTCATCTTTTAGCTTATTGAATATGAGTTATCTATGAGTTATTGAATATATGGGAAATAATATTATTTATTTAGTAGTCTAGATACTTTTATACAATGTTGGATTATACAACGTTGGATTTATACAACGTTAAATTGTTCACAACATTACATTTAACGATTTACCTAACTATTTCTTTTTTTAAGTAAAAAATTTGAGAAATATCACTTGCATTCCTTTAGTTCGAAATTCATTTGATAATAACTGTATATTTGTTATAAAAATTTAATTTCTTTAAATTACAACTTGTTTTAGATCTAACAACAACAGTGAATTGCGTGATAAGGAAGAGGAAGAAGATTATTCATTGCTATTAGATGATACAGATAGTGGTCGATCAGCCACGGATGGAATTTTTAATGTTAATAAAGACGCAATAGCAGAACCTCTTTATACACTTTTAGGTGAAATTTTCGATCTACGAGGAGTATTTCGATGGCTTCGACGGTCATTAATTACCTTCGTTCAAATTACCTATGGCCGAACTATAAACAGGTTTGTTTTTAGTTTTAAACGTAAACACACATTGAACAAAAGGGTAATACATTACAGAGCTAATTAAATTTATAGATGAAAGAATTTTCTTCGCTTCAAAAATTTCATCAGGCTACAACACAACCAAATTTTATTTATTTTCCTTTAATGATTCTTGTCATACCTTAATCAAATTCAAATTTTATATTTAAATCTATCCTTGATTAAAATGGTTATTGTGATACATTATTAGGTCAGAAGGTAGTGTTGTTATTAGAATTGCCCTTTGATCAACATTTTAAGGTTGAAATAAAATATCAGTATCCCTTGCATTCAGTGTGCACCAAGTAAAATTAAAAAATATTCCTTTTATAATTAAGGCATAAAGTATAATATAATAAATATAATTATCAGGCAAATCAGAGATACTATTGCATGGGTGTTCTCAGAGCCAATGCTTCATTACTATATACAATTGTTTACGAAATCATGGTGGCCAAATGGTCATTTAGTTTTTGAAGCAAATTTTCGTACAGACGAAGAAAAACTAAAAACGAGAGGCGAAGCACGAAGACAGTTCTTAAATAACATTCCTGATGTCTTAACAAATTTAGTAGGAGCACAAAGTGCACAACGTGGTGCAATAAAAATATTTGATTCTTTACAGAATGTGAATTTAAATAAACAATTATTTTATGTAAGTTATTCTCAAGTAAAAAAGACGAACTATGTCATGTTAATTATATTCTATTCACTTTTTCTACTTACAGGATATCTTTGAAGTTCTGATGTACGAAGTATTTCCGGAATTTAAACGAAAACAATAAATTTTACTTAAAATTATTTTTTTTTATATTATTTAACTAATTATTGTATTTTACATCGTTATACAAAGAAGAATTATGTACATTACGTATACGTTTTATTTAAGTCGAATAAGTATTTTATTTGTATGAAGTGATACGGTATATGTAAGCGTCAATAAAGTATTAAAAATCTTTATAGTAAGAAAAAATGCTTTGAAGTTTTGAACTTTATCTTGAAATTAAATAGTATCACAAAAAAGATTTATATCACATAGAAATAATATAAATTATTTTTTAATAATTATAATCTGTAAAACATTACATCTGTATAAGATGAAGCTCATTATTTGCAATGGTCTTCAATATGATTTATCAAAATCTCAACATTTTGTTTGTTCAAATGATTAATTCTGATGATATAAAATTTATAAAATATTAATACACTGTACAAATTGGTAGTGAAATATATAAATATTTATATAGGGTTTTGAATAGTGGCTATTGCAAAACAGATTGATTATACTTTACAAATCAATATAATATACATATTTATTCATATATCTTTATTTCAGCATATTTTAAATATCTTTATAGAATGTATACACAATGTAAACAATTTTTTATATATAATTTTCTTTCATGCATTAAAAAATTTCGAGCATAATTTCATGAAACACGATCCATGTATATCTTAAACGTAAATTGATTCTTTTATAATAAAGTCATTTCATAAGTCATGCCATTTCAATATTTGCCATTTGAGATTCTTTTAAACACATTGATATATTTTACGGAAATATATAGTAATTTAACTAGCTCCACAAAAAATATATACTTCAATAATATGTACAATTCAAAATCTCAAATATGATCAATTTTTCTCAAATTCAAATAATAATAAAAAAAAAAACAAGAAAGGAAAGAAAGTAAAAAACAAATATTAAAAGAATTAAAATTTGCTATCCTTTATTAGCTGAATTATCATTAGAAATAATTTTCGCATAAAAGGAGTAGTTAATTTCAATAATTCACTTAGATTAATATAATTTTATGATCAACAATTCAATAAACAATCTTGAGACAACAAATCTTGAGATACAAAAATTAGGAAATTAAACAGTAATTTTCTGCAATTTTTTAGATTTGCATATTTTAATGTAAATCTTAATTGGATAATATCTTAAATATAAAATTGTACAGTTAATAAAAAGATAACTATAATTGAAATAAATACAGCTAATTTTTAACAAAAGGAAAAATAATTTATAAAATAAGCAAGTGAAATGTAAATTCATATACAACAAAATATACCATAAATTGAAAAAATCAAAAGAAAAAGAAAAATGAGCTATTGCTTTTTAATTTCCTAAGTACAAAAATGACATTACTTATGTGATGACTTAACATTCAAATGGAGAATGCAGTGATTTGTGTAATTATTAAAAATATAATCTAAAGATATAGATTACTTAAATGTAGCTGGAAAAGGGACTAGTTTTTATATTAATTGATATTATTGTTCTATATGAGAATATTAATCATTCTCTTTCCATGAACTATAAATTGTTTATAAAGCATGTAATTATTTATCTTTATTACTACCATAAATTTTTAACCAAAACTTACATTAATGAATTGATGAATATATGCATATTTTGGTTATCAATCTTCATAGACAAATTAAAATACATGGATAAAAAAATATATAATATAAATATTTATTCACAGAAGAAACAAAGATATATTCTTAAATATTAACATTATAAATACAAAGTCTGATAAAAAAGTGGCTCTATGAACATAAATGAATATATCTTAAAATCCTATTATAAATAACATTTGCATAACAATATATATAATAAAAATGAAAAAATTTATATGAAAATGTACACAGCATTCTAAACTTTGCAATATAATATGAATATATGTAATATTATAATGACATTTGATTTTTCATTTGGGAAAGACATTGTACATAATGATACAATGCAAAATATTTTCAGATTTATCTGTCATTAATATACCAAGAACATTAAAACTTATTAAAAGCATAAAAATTAAAATATTAATTGTCGTAAAATTTGTCATTAATATGAACAAAGTTTTTTAAAATTCATTTGTAATCAATATATCAATGTATATCAATATATCAAAAATATAAAAACTAAAGCACTTATTAAGTACATGTTTCCCAATTTAATGAGGTCGAAGAGATCCAAAAATAAATTCCATAAACATTTTGTTACATATTAATAAACAGATGTCCCAATTGAAAATTATGTAAACAGGATAATTAAATGAAAATGTTTGTTTCAAAGAAATCTACATAAAATTAAAATAACTTCTATAACTAACATTTAAGATATACAAGTATTTTTTATCAAACCTTGTATGTTATATGGAAAGTAGAAATTGTTATAACGTAATGGTATAAAAGTAACAATATACCATAGCGTAACATTGATATTGAAGGAAAAAAGAAACAAATTATTGGCATGTTATAAATATATATAAATATACAGTATCTAGTATTTAAACATGTAATATAAATACTGTTATGTCTTTAATGGCATCGACTAGAATTACTTTAAAAATATTATTAAAAATGACGAGAATTTTTATTACTCATGAAAATTGATGAAAATAATGTAATTCTGAATCTGTAAGAACTTTATCGACTATTATAACAATTTATAAAATTTTTTTTACAGAAATCGCGTGTAAATTAATAAATAATACCTTCATGTACATATAATGAATATGTCTTAATTTTACATGAAATTAAAGGCTGTATTTCCCTTTAAATTGTATAGGACTTTTAAATGACACATGATATTGTTGACTAGTTGGATCCCTTTTTCTATTGCAAGAAGTATACACGTTACCAAAATGTATACCAATCTCCATTTACTTGGCAGTGAACTCGGGCCAATAATTTACATAATAACGATGTGTTAAACCTTCAAATAGCCTATCCAGCCACATTGGTAAACCATCCAAAAGATTGTCCTGGCATAAAACATTATTTCCACCCTGTAATATAAAAGTTTGTAAATACAAAGAACAGTTCAATTTCTAGAATATAAATAATAATACAAGAATTTTTTGAAAGAGAAATTGATTTTAATATCATATATTTTTAAATATTACTGTATTATATTAATTATCGCAACTCAACAATAGGAAATGTGAGATATAAAAAGCATACCTCTTCTTCAGAAGCATCAGATTCATTGGAACTATTAAAACCTATAAATGCGCCAGCTTCTGCATCATCTGTTCTTCGAGTTAACTGCTTTGTCATTCGTTCTATTCTCTATACATGAAAATATCATACATGTATATAAAAATTATCATCTTTGCACTATTATTTAATAAATACATGATTTAAAATATTGGGTTTTCAACTTGGGTGATTTTGTTATTACCACCTAATAACAAAATCCGCAACCACTTAGTTGTCAACCCAATAGTTATATATACATATATAAAACATATATACCTTAGAACCTTTGCCTTTAGTACATTCTGGATGTTTGGCATGGTACATACAAAAATATTTACGATGCCCATTTAGAGACAATACAGTACCAACACAATTCTTGGCATTTATGTTCAGTTCTTTTTGTTCCGGCAAGGTAAGAGATAACAGTTTTTTATACCACTCTAACCCTCTTTCGAGAGACAAATGTCCAAACATAAGAGTTTTATTTTTCCTGTAATAATACCAATTACTTTTTATTTTTATATTACAATTATAATATATTTTTATTAATATGTTGAATTTACCTATAAGGCCACACAGCTTTATGAAAAGCTGGTAATAATTTTAGTCTACTTTGAACGTCGACTAATAATATAATGGTTCTACAACCTGGTTTTAATAGTCGAACTAAACCATTGTATTTCTCTGCCCGCAATTCGTGTAATCGCAATTGTGGCTGTGACGGCGTTGGTTTATTATTATCCTTACATTGAGCACGTTCAGCTTGAATACTTGCTTCCTCTAATTTTCTGTATGATTTTAAAAACCAATATAATCAAATGGATTTGATTTTCAATATTATTTTAAAGAATCCAAACTAATATAAAAACTCAAAACGGAATTTATATAAATTAAATATAAAATGAGAATGATGTTAAAATATAAAAAATTGAAATTTTGAATCTTCTAAACTAAGTAAAACATCATTTTAACATGATGTTACTTACGCTAGATATGACATTCCATACCCCGCAGCACCAATTAACATTAAAGTAGCAATTACTGATACTAAAGGCAATATTTGCTCCTTAGTAAGACTATCAGAAATATAATCTACGGCTAATAATGCTTTTCCAATAAGTTTGTCTACAGTACCCTGTACAAAATTACATTTAAAATTAATTTTAAATTGTGATGTAAGATAGGAAGTTAATCTTAGTCTCTTTTGAGCAAAAACTAGAATGCATACCTGTGCATGTTCATCTGCTAGTTCTCCTACAACTGCGGCATATGGTAAAGCTTCCGATGCACGTAATAATCTTTGTATGGTTTGTTCTAAGTTGCGACGTGTTTCATTCCACTGAGTTTCATCTTGAGCAGCTTCAATCCAACCAGTAGGTAACCATTCATATTTCAAATGATTCGCGTCCCTTCTCCAAATAATGACAATATGTAATAAAGGCTCTAAAGGACTACCTTCTCCTGTTGATAATGCTGATACAAATTCTGGTTGTGTATCCTTAAATACGTACGTATATCGTACCCTTTCAGTACTGTAAATTAAACATTGTAAAATAAAATAATCTATAATAATAATCTATAATAATAAAAATAGTATATTAAAATTGTTTCAGAAAAAATTGTGTGTATAACTCTATAATTTATTGTTTATTAGTTAATACATTTGAAAGTTTAATTCAAAACTTTCTTCTCTAGTAATTTTGTATAAATTGAGTAATATAAATATCTATAATTTCAAATTTATTGAAGTAGTTAAATCACATAACGCATTATGTGCATATTAAATGAGTAAATATTGGTGAGTTATAAGTCATAATAAACCATAATAAAAAAATATTAATCAAATCATTCATGATAGAAAATAGTAAAATCATTACATAATAAATGCAATTTAACCTGTAATAAGAATGAAATATTTTAAAATTCACATATATTTGAAGCATTGTTACCTGTAAGATGATTCTAAAGCTGCTTGTCTAAATTTATGCCTAGCTAAATCATGAAGAGGACTATTTTGTTGTGATATTAAAACTGCACATAATCGTTTTTGAGGTCTTAACCACTCAGGTGGACAAACTGAGTCTAGCATTGCTTGATTTGAAAGTCTTGGTAGAGCAAGGAATTTATTATTTGAAATAACATTGTGCATTGTGTCACTTGATATATCTTTCATACTAACAGATGCCATAGGTTTCTCAGAATTTTCATTAAATAACAATAAAGTATCCAAATCCACAGAAATTTTATATTTCATTACAATAAGTTCAGTATCTAGTTTTCCCGTCTACAAAGAAAATTGTCATTAAAATAATTGAAAAATTACATAATTCAATATGTGAAGTAAAAATAAAATGTACCTGAACAAAACCAAATGCAACACGGTCTCTATAATAAAATGCAATGAATAGATATCGTAATCTCACAGATTCTTTCTTATCAAATATTAAAGCTCGAATTCGATTATCAATCCATCCTGAGAGGAAATTATCTACATTATTTTTATTTATATTAGGTATTAATTTATATGGAAATTTGTTTCGTAAGAAGTCTGTAAAAGAAATAAACAATTTAATTCTATCACGCTACAAAGTAGAAATATGAAGTACATTATATAATACATACCAACAATCTTTTGGATACTAAAAAGAGATTCTTTATATACACTTGTACGGCCATCTATTGTAACAACAAGACATGGTAGTGAATGAATTCCTAGTTTCCTTGCTAAAGCAGACTCTTTTTCAGCATGTGCAGTTGCTAAACCAAGACCCAGTGGTTCTAGCTCATCAATCAAACGTCGCCATGTTGGTTCTACTTGTAAACATGCAAAACACCAGTCCGAATAAAATAATATCAGATAAGGTGTACGTAAAGTTTTTGGTACTATTACATTTTCAAATGATCTGCAAAAATCATTCATATTTAAAATATTTATAATATAATAATACAAACAAACATAGTATTGATTTGCTCAGAAAGTTCATAGTGTTTTTGAAATTGGAATCTGGTTATAGAACATATAAAATAGCAAAATATATAATATTGGATTGAAATAGATATTTCTAGCTGAACATTAAATGCAGCAATTACTAAGAATACTTCTAATAAATGGTAAAATGTCATTATGAAAATATGCTTAATAAAATTTTAATTCTATTACCATGAAATTTTTTTAAATTTTGTTATTGCTTCCCAAACAATACAATACAACCCACGTATATATGTATTAGATACTTTTTAACAGAATGATACAAACCGATATGTGATGCTCATCTTATAGAAAAGTGAAATGTCTCGATTTTGATAATGAAATTTGAAGTTTCTGGCAAATAGTTCTTCCAATGGATCAAAAACATTGTTAAAGTGACTATTGTCTCTTCGTTGCCTAGAAATACTTTCTTCTGTAATTCCATGATTATCAAATTTCCTTCTTCTTTCTGGATCTGTTAAAATCTAAAAACAAGAAAATTTCTAGTGAAAGGAGGTGATAAATTACATTATATTTTTTATTGGTATTAATTTTACCTCATAAGCTTTGGTAATTTCCACAAATTTGTTTTCTGCACCTGGGTGATTGGTTTTATCTGGATGCCTAAGGAAATAAATTTTATTTGGGAAAATAAATTCAATTCATTGTATTCGCACTGTAATCCAAGGTACAGAAATAAGAAATCATTTGAAATTATTTATCTCTGCTTTTTGATCAGATATCATTCATTTGCTACAATAATGACATAAATCAAAATTTACAGTTTTTAAGTCATTAATATATAAGAAACAGTTGTGTTGTTTTAAGGATGAATGTGAGTTTATTAAACTGGATGAAAATATTATAATATTTTTATACAAATTGATCAGCTTATTACAACAATCTGTGATTTTAATACAATGTTCTTACAAAATTATAACGATTCAAGACATTCAATCTTGTTTTCCCTGAATTTTTTATTTTTGAGTTATTTTATATTGTTTCAGCAAATGAACGATATACTTAAATAATTGGCATACTTTAGTACAATGTCAATGAAGTCTATAATTCTAAATATAAAATAGCTTATTTTTGTTAATAGCAAACACCTTCAGTATATTCAAATGGTTTCTAAAATATAAAAAAATAAGAGTGAATATTAATCTTCATAAAATAATAATGAAATAATAGAGAATCCTATACGTACCATTCTTTGACAAGATTTTTGTACGCTTTTCTAATTTCTTGTAAGGTCGCACGTTTGTGAACACCTAATATTTTATACGGATTTCCCAATGACTCACTTGCGCTGACCGTCGACAATAGGTGGGTTGTTACGATAAAAATCACAATAAAAAATGAGAACCTCATTAATAATTCTATATTAATCGCTTTCCTATTACTATTATTTGATCGTTTGGCTACTGACTCAGAGGTTCTTAAAAAATTAATCGATAACATTATTTGTGACGCAGTTTTCACATGAATGTATATCTAGTTGATTTACAGCACTTAACATCGAGTCTGCATCGATTAAAACTATCCTTTCTTTGTCTTGCAATATTTAACGAACATGTTCAAATCACGAATTTTTTTCTTATCTTTGCACCGGAAACTCTGTCATTGCAATTTTATAGTGATGTTTCTCGACAACCATGTTGTCAAATGGAATGGAATATACAGTGGACACTAAATCTTAGGCTTAGAATGCTCTAGTAGGATAGGATAGAATCGATTACGAGATGGCGTTAAAATACATTTTCAATTTTCACTTTTTCTATGTTTATCTTCTCTTATATCTTAAGAAGTAAAACAAAAGTTCAAGAAATATTTTTATTATATTATTTAGATGATAGACATATTACTTAGATAGAAACTGTTCCTCATACAAATTAGAGTACGAAGAAATTTATTTTACTAAATTATGCCCACATTCTAGTATCTTGTAATTTACTTTTATTTTAAATTAAAATTACAATTTCTATGTGTTATTTGTT
Organism: Bombus pyrosoma; assembly: GCF_014825855.1. Taxonomy (NCBI): domain Eukaryota; kingdom Metazoa; phylum Arthropoda; class Insecta; order Hymenoptera; family Apidae; genus Bombus; species Bombus pyrosoma. The sequence goes on from NC_057780.1 coordinate 15,303,361, forward strand.
CTCATTGAAAGGAATTAATAGTAAATTAGAAAAAAATAATTATATATTTTTGGTTACATAAATTATTAATTAATCTTATTATGCTATTTTATTGCATATAAAATTATGTTTATAATGGACACTTTATTTAGTGATATTTTGTTACTAAAAAATATAACAAATTATCAAACTATCTAGTGATTTATTTTTAAATCTAATAACTAAAGCACCGTTGGCGCCACTTTCTCTCTCTCTTAAAAATTTATAAAAATAGATCAGGCAGTTTCCAATTAAATTACCCAGTTTATAGAACAAATCGATTACTTGTCGTCAAAGAAAACACATTTCAAATCTAGCGAATGTGTGCAATTATGAGGAAATATGTTCTGTCATGACTTGTATCAAAATATAACAGCATATACATATTCCTTATATTCCTACATACTCTGTTGTTTGAACGAGATGTGAACTACTTAATTATATTGGTTTCGTCGTCTTCTATCATATTACACGTTCATATGTATTATTGAGAAAAATATAAAAGAAATACTGAATCCCTATAATATTAATTTTTACGAATAAATCGATGTCTCAACATTACTATTTTTCGATGGTCATAGACTGTGACGTGTGACATAACATCTAATATTATAGATCTACTTTAATATAGAAAAATGGCTACTTGGGCTGAAGATGAAATCGGACGAAAATGGGATCGGTGTTTTACTGATGCTATATTTAAGTTTGGTAATTATAATTCAATAATCGACTCCTGATGGACATTAAAATAATAAAAGATCGAATTTATTTATTATAATAATAACGACATCTTCATAGGAGGAGGAATTCTACTTGGAGGAGTATTCTCCCTATTTTTTTTCAAACGTAAGTTTTAAATCACTTAATACATTTTTTTAACAAAAGAATCCTCACATATTTTCTAATATTAATAAAAATTTGCATTTAATATCATAATAGATTTAATTTGTCTTTGTTCAAATGAGTACGTAACTTTTGGAAGTTAACTTCAAATTTTGACTGAAAAATACAAGTAATATAATATTATACGTTCAATTTCATATAATTTTACATTTTTAGACAAATATTTCTCTCGCTTTCAAATTTTAGGTAATGAAAGTTGTTTCGTTACATATATGATATAGGTTAGGTTCTACGATATTTCCAATCTGAAATTTTAATAAGATATTATTATTAGATATCTGTTATCTTATTAATTAGACAGTTTAATATTATGCTGTTCAGAAAATTCGTAACGAAAATTAAGAAAGATTTAATTAGAAGTAGACTTTTTACCATCTACAACGTCACAAATCTTTATTGAAAAATTATTTGCCGCTTTTTATGGTAAATTTCAAATTCACTAAGCTTTCAGTTAAAAAAATTCAAATAGCTTTTACAGGCTTCTGAGGTATTTAATTTTTTATCTATAATGAACTAATGACATCTATAATGACAAACTAATAATGAAACAATATTGTACCTCTGTAAATGAGGCAGATAAAGATGAATATTTCAGCTACTATTTAATAGCTGAATAGCTGAATTTAATAATGAATATTCGTTGTCTCTCCTTTATTCTCTTTAGTGTCCAACTAAGAGCAGTATTTGTTTGAAAATTTTATTTAATAGAATAAAAGAAAACTACAAAATTTTTGAACAATTCAATAATCGAAAAATCTCATGATTTAATCATATATATCATTATTATGTATTTATTATTAATATTTTAACAAATATATGAATATGTATGTATTACAAAATAATATAAATATTAATCTTCTTTTAGGAAGAAAGTGGCCTATTATAACTGGCGGAGGCTTTGGATTAGGTATGGCATATGCTAATTGTCAAGAAGATTTGAATTCGACAATAAGACGACAAAAATCCAGGGAATGTAGTAAGCCAAATAAAGAAAAACCAGCTGAAGAGAAGAAAAGTTCTTAGCAAGCTTCCTGTGAAAAAAATTGTTATGCTGTTATCAGACAACATACAATATACCAATAAACTAGTTGAACTTGTATTATAGTGTCATACAAAATAAACTCTTTCATGGCTTTAAATTAACATAATTTAAAAATGTGAAATATACATATTTATTATTTACTTTACTATCATTAGCATTTAAAAAATAAATATTCAAATGATTATAAATAAAATATTTATTTTGTATATTCGGTATTTTCAATGTTTTTTTATATATCGATTATTTTTATAAAGAAAAATCGAAACATTTTAGAACTATAAAAATAGTTACAAAACAATAATTTATGATATCAATGATATTTTGCTATACAAAGTTAAATATATAAAATTCATTTTTATATCATTCATAAAAAATCATTTTTGTTTCCAAACATTATTTTATAAAGACTATGCTTTTTATGTAGTACAGTACTTGCTAAATATTGAAAATATATATTATAAAATATTTATTCACGCATATCGGCATATTTAAGATAACAGGAAAAGTTAATTTTACAATGCTTATTTCAAAATGTTTCTGTAACTGTATAATACATTGATACCGTTTATAGTATTGTATTAATATTTATATACAATTATGTAATTTGAGCAAATATGCAAATTTTATTTATGAAATCGTTAAATTGTTGAATTCAGGTAGAATTAGAAATAAAACTTTTTTTTATCATTTATTAAATATTCCCATACCTGCATGCACAAATAAAAGTTACTAGGTTAGTAACTTATTTGTAATGTGGGTGGCTTCACGATCTGGTTTCGCTCATTCAATCGTTATTTTTAGAAATGCCATAGTTATTAACTTGTACTTTTTTAGCCCTACTAAATAAAATGAACGAAACGAATGTACTTGCAAGAAATTAACGAGGAAAATAGGTTTACACATTGTTTTATTTTTAGAAATTTTCATTCGATACATTTCGATACACAAAACAGGATTTCTTACAGAATGGACTTTACTCAAATCTAAACAGATCTAAGATCTAAGTAACATGGGTATCTGTTAATACGTACTGAAAGCATCTTGTCATCAATTTTTAAATAACCACGTGTGCTATAGGAAAGTCTGTGTGACTTTTTTTAATACAAGAAAAAAGAATTACTTTGGTTCGAGTGAAATTGGAATAAAATGTTAACTGCTGCTGCGAATTCGTTATCAAATAACGGTGGCTCTTACAGCAATGATAGACCGTCGAGTACAGCAGACCCAGAACTTGCAACTGATCCCGCTTCAGGTGGATTTTTTCACTCGGATTATAAAAAGTAAATATTTCAATGTGAAAATATGCTTTATTTGTAAAAATATGTTTACATATATTTGAACTTTTACACGAATATAACAGAGAAATTTGACATACTTTCCAATTAGAAACTTTACATATTGTTTTTAAATATAATGTTGTGTTGCATTATTTTTATTTTTTTACTTAGAGTATCTTAATTTTATGTCGTAATTTTAAAGCTATAGAAAAATAGCATTTATATTTCACTGTCTATATTTTTAATTAAATATTTAAAATATTGTAAGTGATGATAATTGTATTTATTTGTTTAGATTTATTATTTTAGTTATTATTATTATATTATATTATTTATTACGTTAATTATTATTTATAAATATATTTATTTAATATATTGCTTTTTATTTCAACAGTGATGCTAGTACATTTTTATACTTGATCTTTATACTGTATATTTGAAAATTAAATAATAATAAATGTATTATGTTATTTATTGTACAATATATTATTAAGTATGTTAATAAAAAATATGTAATTATGTATCTTAAAGGAATATTTTTATAGACATGAAGATTTGAAACAAATGTTGGATAGTAATAAGGATGGACTTAAATTAGAGGCTATGAAGCGTATAATTGGGGTAATAAATCAATTATATTTATCTAATCATTTATCTAGATTTTTCTTGAAAGAAGTGCATATCTAAAAATTGAGATTAATGTTAATGTAGCCTTTGAATAGGTTAATATTCATTAAAATATTTCATTTTTTAATTTAATTTATTATCCTTATTTTAATAAATAATTATCACAAATTATTTTTTCAGATGATAGCAAAGGGACGAGATGCATCAGAATTATTTCCAGCTGTAGTAAAAAATGTTGTATCAAAAAATATTGAAGTGAAAAAATTAGTTTATGTGTATTTGGTCCGTTATGCTGAAGATCAACAAGATCTTGCACTTTTATCTATTTCTACATTTCAACGAGCATTAAAAGATCCTAATCAATTAATAAGAGCCAGTGCTTTAAGAGTACTTTCAAGTATAAGAGTTTCTATGATAGTGCCTATAGTAATGCTTGCTATCAAGGATTCAGCCAGTGATATGTCACCATATGTACGAAAAACTGCAGCACATGCTATTCCTAAACTTTATTCACTAGATTCTGAGCAAAAAGAGGAATTAATAGGTGTTTTAGAAAAGTTACTATCAGATAAAACAACTCTTGTTGTGGGTTCTGCAGCAATGGCATTTGAAGAGGTTTGTCCTGAAAGAATAGATTTGATACATAAAAATTATAGGAAGCTCTGTAACTTATTAGTAGATGTCGATGAATGGGGTCAAGTTGTTATAGTCAACATGCTTACAAGATATGCAAGAACACAATTCATTAACCCTAATGTAGATGTATGTATAAATTTCCAAAATCATGGACAATTTATACATACAAGATTTATATCATATGAAATTAATTTTTGTAGAGCATAGAAGATGATGAAAATCGCCCGTTTTATGATTCTGATTCTGATTCGTCTAATACAAAGAAACCAAAATTAACAATAGATCCAGATCATCGATTATTATTGCGAAATACAAAACCTCTTTTGCAAAGTAGAAATGCTTCTGTAGTAATGGCAGTGTCTCAATTGTATCACCACACTGCTCCACGAAGCGAAGTAATGATTGCTGCCAAAGCATTAATTAGATTATTAAGAGGACACAGAGAAGTTCAGAGCATAGTTCTCCACTGCATTGCTAACATATCAATTGCCAGGAAGGTAATATAATTATTGTAAAATGATTTTTAGACACATAGCAAATATTAATTTAATACAGAAATTTTTTTTATAATAGAAGTTTGATACAATCTATAATTTTTATTGTTTCTGCACAGGGAATGTTTGAACCCTTCCTTAAGTCATTTTTTGTGAGAACTTCAGATCCTACTCATATAAAACTTCTGAAATTAGATATTTTGACCAATTTAGCAACTGAAACTAGTATTGGAGTTATACTAAGAGAATTCCAAACTTACATCTCTAGTAGTGATAAAGAATTTGTTGGGGCTAGTATACAAGCAATTGGGAGATGTGCAAGTAATATAAAAGAAGTGACTGATACATGTTTGAATGGATTAGTTTCATTATTGAGTAATCGAGATGGTAAGTACTTATAAGCAATTAAATAGTTAATCTATCTCTGTCACGTTAGTTCTGAACGTTTCTTTAGCCCTGTATAAAATATGAAATTAGATTACAATACATAATACTTATAATATAGCTACATATTACAAAAAGTAAAATATAATTTGTTATCCAGAGGCTGTCGTAGCAGAAAGCGTTGTTGTTATAAAGAAGCTGTTACAAACTCAACCAAACGAACATAAAAATATAATTGCTCATATGGCAAAATTAATGGATTTCATAACTATACCACAAGCCAGAGCATCTATCTTGTGGCTCTTAGGAGAATATTCAGATAGAGTACCTAAGATAGCACCGGATGTGCTTAGAAAAATGGCTAAAAATTTTGTAAATGAACAAGATATTGTAAAGCTCCAAATATTAAATTTGGCTGTAAAGCTGTGTCTAAATAATCCTATTCAAACCAAGCCATTTTGTCAATACGTTTTCCAACTTGCGAAATACGATCAAAACTACGATATTAGAGATCGTGCACGTTTCTTGAGACGTTTTATTTTTGACGAAGATGATCATAAGAAAAATCTTCCACAGCTTGCAAAAAGAATATTTCTAGCTCCAAAACCTGCACCAACTCTAACATCTAGGTTCAAAAATTCTGAATATCAATTAGGAACATTGTCACATTATTTAGATATGCCATGTGCTGGTTATCGCCCTTTGCCACCTTTCCCTGATGTAGCTCCTGATCCATCCGTAAGAGATGTTGCAAGTGGCACTACTAGAGATGCAAGAGATGAATATTATAGAAAAGAGAAGAAAGACAAAAAAACAAAAGAAAAAGAAAAACCCTTTTATAGTGATGAAGAAAGTGTTCAAGCAGATGGTATGTTTTAAATTACTGCAGTTGTAAACAAGATTTTAGTAAACAAGTACTCGGGTACTAATTTAAGTAGTCTTATTTTAAATTTTATATGAGTATTTTAATTTTTAGAATTAAATAATGAAAATGACTCTTCAGATACTTCAACAACTGATTCTTCAGATGAGGGGAGCGACTCATCTGAGTATATATCAGAATCTGGTAAATCTGAGAATGATAGTGAGAAAAAGAAATCTACCAAGGTATCTGACGAGTCGAACAGCGAGTCTGAAAGTGAAGAATCAGATTCTGAAGAATCATCTGAGAATTCTCAGGAAAGTGAAGAGGAAAAGTACAAGGCTTCAAATCAAGAAGCAACAGAAAAACCAAAAAGCAACATTGATCTCCTTTTAGATTTAGATGATGGTAAATATGATCGTGTTTAACTATACTACTGGTGGTTTAACAGAGAGAGAACTTAAAAATTATAACAAATATAATTTATCAGTTCATTCGAAACTTTAATTGTTAATTTCAGTGATTCCAATGACACCAGTTATGCCATTAAGCACAGGTAGTCTTCTTACTCCTATCAATTTGAATATTACAAATGATGTCAGAGAAATTTCAGCCTCATTTATTTCCATAAAGAAATCTGAATTATTAAATACTATTACGGGACATGGTTTGAAAATTGAATATAGATTTACTAGATCGCAGCACTTAGTAAGTGCTTATTTAGTTACTATTGAATTAACATTTTCTAATGAAAGTAGCGAACCTGTTAAAGAAATACAAATAGGAGTAAAGGTAAATTTATATAATCTATAACAATTAAATCGTCAGTTTTTAATATTTATTAACTAATATATAATATTTATATATAAGTACTATAAGGCAATTTGTTTCATTAATAGAATTTACCAAAAGGAATGGTTATACATGATTTTATGCGAATACCACTATTAGAAGCAAATTCAAATTTATCCACAACGTTGGGAATCAATTTTAACGATTCCACACAACCAGCACATTTTAATATTGACTTTACAATTGGAGATGACGTGTATTCCTGCCCGGTTACTATTAAAGCTCCAATTGGAGAAATAATAAGAGCCGTGTTCTTGCCAGAAAATATGTTTACATGTGAAAAAACTAAATTGAAGGGTATGAATGAACATGTTGCGAAAGTGCAATATTCTGGGAATAAGAAAACTATATCCCAAAAAGTTTTTGAGACTGCGAATGTTGCAATGATATCTAGCAGTGATGAAGAGATAAGGTAAAAGAACATTGAATTAATAATTCAGATTATTACTTATTCAGGCAATTTTTTAAAATGTTATTGAATAAAATATTATAAATTTTATTATAAATTTGTTAATTATATTATAAATTTACAGATTTATGATATAAATATTTAAAATATTACAAAATTACTTTATGTAATATGTTGAAAATGAAATTTTGTTTAAAAAGATTTCTATTTTGCAGATTTGCCGCCCATACATTAGCATCAAAGTCCTTAGTACTAGTAACAATAAAAATGATAGGTAATGAATGTTTGGAAATCTGTGTTAACTGCGAAAAGATGGTAATAGGTTCTATCTTGTTAACTGAATTAAAAAGTAATTTAAAAATGAACTAATTATTTTTTATTTATAGTCATAAAGTAAATATACACCGAATTTATTTACAATACTTGTATAAAATAAATATAAGACTCTTATGATAATTAAGTGTATATATATATGTTTAATTCCACATGGATATGCAGTAATTAAATATAAAAATTTAAATATAATATATTTGTTATGAAATCATTAGATTTTTATAAGAAACTGAGATTATTGTTTGCTACTACTTGTTCGCTATACTAAAATATATATACACATATATATGTATATATCAGTTTTATAAATCACGCTGAATTACTTGTTAAGTTAATTATCTCATAATGTTATACTTATACCCTTCTAAAAAAATATAAAGTGTTCTAAAGTCGAACAATCAAACTTTGTATTTATTAGGTTATAAAGATGATTCATAGCGAAAGTTAAGAGAGATTTAACTAAAAATTAGACTTCTTGCTATCTATAATATCACGAATGTTTTCTTAAAAAATAATTCTTTTTTTAATGTTTCTTTAAATAGTTTTTGTGAGCTTGTAAAGTATAATATTGTTCTTTTCAGGTAAAGTAAAAAAATGTAAAATTTATAAATAATAATTTTTTTCATTCTATTTTAACAAATTAATGAAAACTTTCAATGTTTTCAAACGATAAACAGATAGAATAAAATAATGAAAGAAACGACACTTATTTTTTTGTATATTATTATATATCAAAATTCACTATTATTTTGATGAATATTTTTTATAACTTTTTATAAAATATTTACGAACCTGTGCTTATTTAATACTTCGGCTATAGTTCCGAATGGTACTGGCATAGAGCTTATGGCTTATATCATACTAACTTACATAAGCCATATGGATTTATGAGCTCTAGTGGCCGACCAATGCGAAATTTGAGGGGCTGAACTTCAAATATAAAATTTTAGCTTCGGACATTTATTAGTTTACAAGAATAATAATAAAAAGCTTCTGATACTATTCATCCAATTCTGTTTATACAGATGTTACTAAACAATCGTTTTCGCATCGTCGCTGACTATCGAGTACCCAATGATATCAGTGTTTATAGGGAGGGTGTCCAGCATTGATATATTAGGTATATTTCGGTTTTACTTTAATTTTAAAATTTTGAAAGATATTTTATATTATAAAAAAAAGTAATTAGTTATTATTAACTAACATGTGTTTTTGTACACTTTCCAAGAACATAATTTTCATGAAATATTTGTTATAATACGTATCACATATTAGGATAATGGAAAATATGATTATTAGCATACAGAATTCTGTTTTCTTATTGTATATTAATATTATAAAAACATAAAATGAAAACGTTTGTACAAATAAAAATATTGTTTTATTTTATTGATTTTATACGAATCATATAATTTGTAGATACTTCTAACATGCATGGATAAAAAAATTGAGATGTTTTTAAATTTGCTAAGAACTTTTTAAATTCCGGTGAAGAGCTAATAATGCCTCTTTGTATGACTTGTTTTGGTAAAGTATTATTATTTCTTTTATACTTATTTGAAGTTTTTAAATTACTCCCTATATGTTTTGAATCTTGACGTACGAAATATTTCGTTAATAAATGATTTTTTAGATGCTGATTACTGAAGTATTGATGAAGTTCATAATTGTTGAAAAACAACAATGTATAACTACTAAAAATAATTTCACTTTGAATAATATTTATATTTGTATCCAATATATTTTTATTTTTATTTTTATTTTTTACCACAGTCCATTTATTTTCTTCATCATCACAACTCAATTCTGTTTTTAAATATTTTGTACTTATCATAAAACTTGGTATCAATTTAGATTCTAATATAGCGGAGACACTTTTATTTGAATCGCTTTTATTAAAAATATTTTTGTTACGACTTCTTACGAAAGTTGTGAAATAAAAGATAGCTGAGTAAAAGTTGCACATCCTATGAAAATCCATCCACATTGAAAACATAATTATCATTTATCATTCATCTTCTACGATACGAACTTTTTACTTACACATTATTCCATATTTTTATCGCCTTTTTAAGGGAATCGCTATATGAACATACGAGAAGTATTACGAAAAATATAGATACAAAAACATAAACATATTGGAGTACAGTTCTTAACATTATTATCATGTTACAGTATATATAATTTGCTCTTGTAATATGTAACATTTCTTCTATAGCCTCCGTTTTTATCGAAATATTATACACAACTTCAAAATCTGAATTTCATAAGTAAAATAACGTAACTGCATGAAAGCTATTATGTTAAATAAATTTATTATACAGAACGTAATATTTACCTTGTTGTTTTGAAATAACTGAATAATATATATTGCTTGTACATAGAGCTATCCATAATCCAAATCCCCAAAGGAATAAACTATTCCACGATATATAATGCGATCTTTTTTGCTTAAACAATTCTAAGTAACGACGATACATTGTACAAATAATGGCATTTAAAAATATCTACCTTTTTTGTTAGTAATTGTCCACTACCATTATTTTGCATTTTGTGTGTTACTTTTTAATTCCTTGTTTCTCGAAAGAATATCATAATATTCGTTCAAAAGTAAATTTTGTACACGTTCATCAATGATATATAAATCGAAAAATCATACAAAATAAAAAAATAAGACAATCAATATACAAGACGAATGCCCAATAGTTTCATGTGTATCATTTATTACATTACCTATTTAAATGTCAGTAATTTAAAATCTACAAAAAAGATATAAATTAATATTATGATAAATATTTCTAAAGTGTTAATTAAAATTTGGAATGTACAATATTTCAACGCGACTTGATGCCTTGAATAAACAGCTCTTAATTATTTCTAAATTGCAAAAGATGGATGGAGAATGTAGTGTGTATCCCACAACAGTATGTAAAAAAGTAAATATAACATAACACATAAATTGATTCAGGAAAATAATAATGTAGGAAAAATTATATTTTATACAGTGTAATGTATACAATAACATTGCTAAATATTGTCACTGTGCCCACAAAATTTTGTCTTTAAAAGACCAATGCAATAGGTTCAACTGCACTGAAGAATGCATATCACATGATAGTATTAAAAAAAGAATACCATGTAATGTTATAACATGCAAAACACGCAAAAAATTACGTTTTTGTAAGAAGGTTCCCTCAACTGAAGGTATATCAATATCACTAATCCATGCAAAAGATACATTAACATGTTGTTAATACAAAATTGTTTATTAGTTCATACAGATTTGAAGGACGAAGTTAATATAATAAATGATGCAATTGGTAAAGAGTTGAAAGAACCAGAGAAACAAAGTAAATCTGATCAGGTAGACTTAACTTCACAATTTTATAAAATGTATACTCAAGACAAAATAATTGACACATACGAAGAGAAAAGCGAGCAAACCATTCCAACAAAAGATAATTTTCACACTGAATTAAATATAAATAGTTTGGGCACAAATTATGTGCAGAATGAAGCAGCAAAGCAGGAAACATTTCAAATAGAAATAGATGAAAGCATTTCAAATGAATTAGGGAAAATTGATTCCATTATAGAAGATATTTGTGCAAAAGACAAGAAAATTTTCGAAAGAATTCAAAAGGTTTTATTAAAAAATAATAACTTTTTGTCTCTTTAAATTCATATAATACGTAATTTGTAGGATCTTTTAACTGAAAAAAAACGCACTAAAGAACTTGAAAGAAGATTGAAATCTTTAACTTGCAGTCTAAATTGTTTGAAAGAAGGTAGTGAACAAAGGGCAGCTTGTTTAAAAGATGTATTAGTAACAGCTGAAGAACAAAGAAATGTTACAATGGACTTAGCGAAACAATCAAAAAATCAAGCAGATTTAGTCAAAACAGATAGGGATGAATTATTAAATGAGATTTCAGAATTACAAGTATGTACTTGAGAAAAGAATAATTTTTATTAATAGTAAAATAATTATCTTTTCAGCAACAGATAATCGAAGTTGCACATAAAAATACAGATCTGTTGCAAGAACGTGACAATTTAAAGAGCAAATTACAATCTTTATTAGAAGATGAATCTAAAAGGTAATTTCAAATAATTTTTAACATGAATATGGGTATTGGTTTTTGTTCCTTTAAAATGTAATCTAAGAATCACTTTAGATATTAAATGCATGCTTCAATCATACAAGGTGTGAGGAAGTTAAAAAAGAAGTGAATAGAATGAAACATGCTGTAAAAGAAAAAGAGAATGCTTTAAATAGAGAGAGAGCAGAATTTATGAATATGATTTTAGAACTTACAAACGTAATTAATATACAAAAGAGACGAATATGTGAAGTAAGTGGTATATGTAATAGTCAACTACATAGCATACATGAAAGAAATGAAGAATTATCTCAAAAGGTAAATTTAATAACAAGCATCGAATTATGATTTTATACTAATTTAAGTTATATTGGCAGAATATCGAGATATCGGAGATGAAAAATATGTTACAATCAAGCAACTCTACTTTTAAAGAAATGGAGGAGAAAATAGATCATTTGCAATATTGTTTATGTGAAGAAACAACGACTTGTAACCAGCTGAAACAAGAATTAGAAACTTTTAAAGAAAATCATTTATCTGAATTGAGAATAAAAGACAAAATTATAGAGGAACAAAATAAAACAATTTCAAAACAAAAGAAGGTTTTATATCCATTAAAGTAAATTTATTAAAATAATTTTAAATTTAAATTAAAATGTTGTATTAACAAATACCTATCTTTATTAGTTATTACATGACAGTGAAGTGATGGTCCAGCAAGTTGCTTCCGAATTTAATGAGCTTAAAGATGAATTACACAAAGAAAGAGAGAAAAATGAATCTTTGCAAATAACATTAAATGAGAATGATACTAAATTAAGCAAGGTATATTTATCGCAATGTGAAAAATGTAGAACACTTATAGTCGAAATAGATTATTTAAAAAAAGAGAAACAGAAGGCAATAGCACTTACAAAATTTGCTTATCAAAAATTGCATCAATCTATGAAAGAGTATAAAAAGAGACTCATTTGTGAGAAACAGCAACACAGGTACATGGCATTGATTATTGAGGAAAGAGAACACGAGATAGGATGTTTGAGGAATCAAATTTGTCAGAATAACATGAGAATTATTTAAAAAAGAAATAGTTATGTAGTATGCAGACAATTAAATTTAGTTGTAATTGTTTATGTGATTATGAAGTTTTTTAATATACTCAATAGAATGATATATGAATAAATATTCACTAGTATTTATTTATATTGTAATATATATTCTGCTTCTGACAACTCACAAATAAAGCATAAATACAACTTCACATTGTAAATATGTACAATATACTATATATAATGACAATGATTAATACTGTAAATTATCTAAATTTTAATTTAGATATTCTTACTCTGATCTCAAGGAATAGTAATTTAACATTTCTCTTATACCATGCAATATTATAATTTAAGTGCATCTGCCAATTTTTATCTAAAAATTCTTTATAAAACACTGACATATCATCTGCAGTAATTGACGTTTTCCCTTGTGCTTTTAGAGTTTCTTTAAATTGCTTACGTTCCTATAATACATTCAATAAATTAAAATTTGAAACATATTTCATAATGATGTTATGTAAGAACTATGTTACACCTCTATGAAGGTACTATTATGTTCCGTCCAAAAATTTTGATTCCAAATTTGCGTGTCTTCTCTGGCTTCTCTGAATTTCTTTTCTAGCAGACTTTCATCCTCAGATTTTGCAAAAATTATCGGCCTTAAATTCGAAACCGGATCAGGCGGTCCGATTAAATCAGCTTGTACAGGAGCTTTTAGGTTAGAAGATACCTTCTAATTAAAATGAAAATAATGAATGTTCACTGAATCGGCAATAATTGGAATGGCATACTGAATGAAGAACTTACAGCACTAAACAACCGGGTTGCATAGTTCCACTGTTTTATTTGAACGTAATTACACATTCGAATCATTTCAGAGGTTCACACATGTTTTATGAGGTTATGTTTCTTTCAGTCATGCGTTTCGTTTACACTTAATACATCATTTTACGATGAGATAAACTTGTCCTATATTTGTATGACCACACTGCATAGAACAATAAAAAAAAAACACGAACATAATTCTTACTCAATAAACAATCTTTTATTTATATAATAACATAAAGTCTTTTATAAGTATAATCTAATAAATCTAATTTCATTATTTTATTTACTACATAAGACTCAATTATATCTCTGTAATAGATTTCAGTATAAATCAATATGTACTTCGATTTCATATTTCAAAACACTGGCGCTATATTTGCAAAAAGATCTTTTTTAGCATGATTTATTTGATGAAATAAATTATAAAAAAAAAAGAAAAAAATTTAAAAATTTGTTGGAAGTCTATTGATGTAAGACATTTTGTGCTAATCCCTCTAAAAACAAATTATCTTTTTTAAATTACAAAAAATTCAATGTTTTAGTAAAAACATTCCTTCTATATGGATAAATCATTGTTTCAGGAAACATATCCACACATACATTGATTAGTACATTGATAAGTTGTATTAATTATCACATATGCATAGATATATTTTCTGAAACAGCAATGTTCATCAATCTTTCGTGACTTATATTTCTTAAAAATGACATTCAATGCTTAATTTAATGACTTTAAATATGCTGCATTGAATAAATCGAGCTCGTTTGTTAAATAATTAGCCTTATTTCGTAAAACTTTAGCACTACTAGTTGCTTCCTCTAGTATTCGTATCGTACTTGCAATATTTTTTAGTTCGGTATCCATTTCGGATGTTGTTTCATCTACTAAATGGCACAGACGTGCAAAGGTGCTAGATAGCTCTCTGCAATTATATATGAATAATATTAAAATTAATTTTGCGATAAAGTAAAAGTAGTAATAATTCAATAAAATAAAATAAAACTCACTGTTGTACTTGATGACTGCAATTCGCAGACGTGAGATCCACTATTAGTTTCAACTTTTTTGTAGCGTGAGATACGTACTGACGTTTAAATTCACGTTCTTTTGCTTTATTAGTCCATGTTAATCGTTCATAGAGATATAGAGCACCATAAATAGCACCGGTCACCGCTATAAGTCTCCAACCAATTGTTTTTAACATCTTAAGCAAACAATTTCAGTAAAATAGATTTCATCCCTCAATAAAATAGATGTTTTTATTGTGTAATATACTTACAAATCCAGCAACTATAAGTCCTCCCATAGTTCCTTGAGATGTTATAGATGCTATTGCGATTCTAGTAGCCAATGACAAATCGTCTGATCTTGGTTGATGGTTTGGTGTATTTGACATAAATTTTATAGAATCAACGCTTTCTGCAGGAGACATAATTGCTGGTGGTATCTACGATTATACAGATTAAATAACAATTTTATTATTATAAAAGTATTTTATACTATCGAATAAATTATCTTACCTCCTGCGGATAATTAGTAATGGTTAACTTCCTTCCCTGTCTTCCCGCAAATCTATTAATTATGGCTGTAATTCCCCAAGAAAATCGAAATTCTAAATCTTCGTGAAAATCTGCGCATAGATTGTCACAATTTAATCTGTACAAAATTTCGAATGGTTCTCGTCTTGGTAAAATGTTTAGAGACATTTGTCTCTTATTCTCTGGCAATAAATTTGCCATTCGTTCTGTCATTTCTCTCTGAGAGTTTTCAATATTCAATGCCAACGCGGTGCTGAGTCTTGCTCTTAAGTTGGAACCTATATAAAATTATAAAATTACAAATTTTATATAATAAAGATATGGTGAATAAATTAAAAAAACAATAATACCTAAACCATTTTCTACGTGTGTATGAAGTTCCCGTTTATATACATTTAGAACTAGTGGGTCGGTATGGAACGGAACACTGAATTCATCAATAAGTACAGCTAATCTACGAATTTCTTCGCTCAGAGCTTTAGACACCCTTTGTTCTACATCCTCTACCATATGATGAATTTTGTCCTTCATTTCTTGAGTCAGCAACATTAATTGTTGTTCCGTGTAATTTAATTTATCATGGACATCTTTCTTAATATACAATTGTTCATTTTTCATTCTTTGTGTCCTATCTAGTATTTCATCTAGAGTTTGTCGTATTTCCCTGAAGAAAGTATATCTGATTTTATACACTGAAAAATAAATATTTAGATAGAGTGGAACAGATAATAAATTATTTACGTAGCAATATGTTTTCCACGTTGAGAATGCTGTTCAAATTTCGTTTTCACAGCAGACTTGGAAATACATTCTTCAAATTTTCGTTCGAAATCTTGAAATTCGAAATATCGATTTTGAAATCCTTCTGCTAGTGCACCATCTACAAAAAAGTTTCAAAAATATTAAAAATAAATAATTAATACGAACCATAAATAAAGAAACCACGTGTCTTACTATGAGCAGGTTGACCACGTTGTTCTTGCATACGAGCTTGAAGAGTTTCTTTTGCTGAAACGAAGAAAACTCGCTCTTCAGCATCTTTGGGTGTATAAACTTTTAATTCTCTTGACAAGAAATCGACAGCCCGCTCTTGATGTTGTGCCCTTACCTACACAAATGTAAGTTGTAAATAAACATAAGTTACATTATAAATTGTAAAATAATGTAAAAAGCAAGAAGCACATAGTCAAGTTTCTATCACATACTATAAGCATAGAATTGATGCGACTTATTGCATTGTTAAAAGAAGATTCTATTTAACTTAATTTTAACGAGTAATTTTCCATGCTATAAAATTTGTGCACATTGTGTCTCTTGTATAGTGCCCCATCGACTTTACTTATAATTAAAGTTATATATATCTTTTTCAGAAAAAAATATCTTACAATCAAGAAATATGAGTTTCACTATTCTTAAAATTTACAAAATAGAATAACTTACCTCCTTCTGTTCTTTGACCAGCTAAAGGATAAATGGGGTATTATGTGAATTATTTAAGTAAAGCTGCCACTGCATACGGCTACTTATTAAAAAAATTTGTGCTTCACACATATACTTTTGAATACACTAATATTAAGCTGTTTATGTGCAAATGAATTTCGAAATAATATGTAGTACCAGCTTTAATAAAAGAAAATTCAGAATCTTCTTATACAATAAACTTAATTCATTTTTAATGAAGTATATTTAAAAATACTTTTTTAATGACTTTATAATGCTATATTATTAAACTTATATTTACACAATATCTGTTTCTATAAATTTATATAACACATACCTGTTCGAAAAATTCTGGTTCTGAAGCAGATGCATCCCATCTATTATTTAAAATGAAGATATTTGGTTTAGATAATTTTGTAGATACTTTGTGAAAAAAGTTTTTTTCCTGTAATTAGACATAAGTTATAAGTACATACAACTAGAAGTAAAAAATTCAACAATAGTGGATACATACTGTCACCATTAAAGTAGATTCAGCATTAGCCACGAGCACAAAAACATCTGCATCCAAACAATGTTTGTCAATCCACTCATCCAGATTTGGTGTCACATCCACTCCAGGACTGTCGACAAATACTACATCATCTCTTAATAGCAAGCATTTTTCTTTCGGCCAAAATATTCTCACTAAATGACTTTCACATAACTTTTCTTTGCAGAGAGCATGACCTAATTGACCAACTGATTGAACAGGTTGTTTCTCAGTGGTTCCTTCTGTAATCAAGTAAGCTTCACCATTATCTGAACCTTCAACTTGTAAGAAGCAATTTGTTGTATGTCCTATGCCACTTGGTAAAATTTTATCACGTAACATTGCGTTAATAACTGTACTCTTTCCATTGCTAGTTCTGTAATATTTTGTAAGATATATAATTCAGATATGGCTAATACTTTATAGCAATAATTCTGACAATATACCTTCCAAAAAATGCAACTTTCATGTGATCCCTTTTAAGTACATCTCTAATTGCATGTACCTTATCAACATAGCTATCAATTTTTTGCGCTTCTTCTGCAGTGACAATATTATGTTCAGCTTGCAACGCTACAAAAATAATTTGTAGTAAAAATGGTTTAATATCGTAATTTGATCTTCCTAAGATCATATTTTTCATATTCAATATCTTGTATATTTCAAATGAATTACTTACATTTCATAAATCCTACAGTGTCCTGCACATAGTCTTCTATTTCCAAAAATATATCATTGATCTTCTTCTTGGCTTTAACAAAAATCTGAAGGGGAGAATTATCAGTTCGTATATCTGTCGATCTTAAGTGGCTGTCTCCTCCAATCATGGACATTGTGCGATTGATGTAGGCAGCCATAGTTTGTAATTTACTTTATTGTGTAAGTAATATGTTTGGCAAAGTAAGAAAAAATACAGTGCAATATTTTAGGCAGAACGATGATGCAGTGCACAGCATGCAGGATCAACTGAAATCATAAAAAAAGCAATAATTAAATATCTTCTAAGAACAATTTCTATCTACATGATTAAATATACATTTTATGAACAGTTACATAGAATCATAGGGCACTTACTAAATATATATAACAAAACACATATGATAAGCAACATTGTGATACTTTAACTAATTATTTAAATATGAACATTAAACAAAAAAAAATAAAAGAAAGATAACATTATAATATAGCACAAAAATATTTATATATAATACACTAAGAACAATACAATATGACATATCAAAATACTATACACATTTTGGTATTGAAATTTATGTTTCTAATGAGATATAAGTTTACATTTAAAAGTCCCAAACACTTGTGTGCGATGTATACACATATGATTAACTATATGAAATGTATCACACATAATAAGCATTATAAAACATTGTAATATACAAGGCAATAAAACCTTTTTGTCTTTAGTCATTGAAGTGTCCTTTGTTGTAATATAAATGAGATGTAAGTTCTAATGTCTCCGTTAAATCAATGCCTCCAAATCTTCTAAAACAATTTATCATCATGTGATAACATTTTTATATATAAATTTGGTATTAATAGAGAATATAATTTATATATTCTGCACAATATTCAAAGGAATAATTTTAATCGATCTTTTTTATAAGTCATAAATAGATTACACAACGAAGTGTTTTTGATTCTCATATTGAATGAATTACTTAAGTCGTTACTTATATCAATTGTGATATTTATAAATTTTGACGATTTGAAGTATACGTTTCATACAAAATGATTGCAACAGATCTTTCTACGTCTTTATATTTCACTTTTAAAATAAAAGCACGCATTACGAAGCGCGTCAATGCAATAATAAATATCACTTATTTATTATTCAAACATCTCTATTAAAGAAAAATAAAAACTAGTTAATAAAAAAGTTGAAAATACACTTTTCGATCATTCGCCGAAATCTAACCTATAATAAAATTTCATTTAGTTCAAGAGAATTGTCATCTTACCGTTAATACTTAGGACTTTCCTAATATCATATTTCTAGTTGAATATGTTTTTAATCGTACGCAAAACAATGAATAACATTTCGTGATTGCAAAGTATGTAACGAATTAGAGATTAGATCGAAGTACGTTAAAATAAATTCACATGTGAACTGATTGGTAGTGGTAACAAACACGTGACATTCTGTACAAAATGAAGGCTTATTTTTAAATATCATCTTATTCTCCTTATAACTGCTATGTATTTGTCAGTAACATTAAATGATTCATACATATATAAGTTTATTACAATTTGAAAATTGTACATTCTTTTAATAATTTAATTTTTATTAGAATCATTGAAGTCGGACATTGTTTTAGTAATTTTAAATAAACCGTCACGCGAACTATTAATGTCGAATTTATTTGCGATAAAATTGTAAGAAATAATAATAAATTATAATTTATAAGAATACATTACATATTTAAATTTGGTTTTTGGTGAAGACGATTTTTTCTTTTCATGCTGTACTTACAACGTGTTTGATAGATTGTGCGCATCTTCTAATGACATGGCGGACATTATTCTATTTCGTCTTGCGTGCACGAAACACATATCCATATAGAAGCCAGTAATTAATCGAATAGTAAGTGATCAAAATCAAATTTGATATTACAAAGTACTATCTTCTGATGCGATAACATGACCAGCGGATTCGTACATTCCATCAAAGTCCCAAGACTTTATAAATCTGCTGCTAAGATTGTTCAGGAGGTTCGTGAGAAAGGTGGTAGTCTTAAATCATTGATTTACGGACAAAAACATCCTGTAAGTTAATATCTAATAAACATATTAAAAGAAAAGCAAAATTGAACTATAGAAAAATTTACCGAATATATAACTATTTTGAACTCATTGAATAACTGATCACTTTTCTCATTTCGAAGTATCATAGTCACATGGTTTTTGAAAGAGTACATATTTATTTATGTTATTCTCAAATAATAATGTTAGCTTTTTGTTTAATAATATAGAATGTGTCCGCGATATATTCTTTATGCCTTAATACATTGCAAAGGGAAGAGCAGTTAGATCATCTTATAAAGAAAACTAATATATTAGTGAATGAACCTCGTTTGCAACCGTGGTTAGCAAAAATCCTGATAACAGAATTACTTTGGGGGAAGAAGGCCTTGAAAACTGAATGTAAACCTGTTCAAACTATACTTGCGTATGAGCAAAAATTTCGAGAAGAATTAAGCAATATTAGTGACATTGATGCGCTTCAGAAACCTCATAAAACAGGTAAAATATATTGTATTTACTTACCAATGAATGCATATTATGTTTACAGAAATGGGCCATTCGTGTGCAGGAAAATTAATAGCTACATCTGATCTCAAATCTAAGATATATTAAGTCAATTTCTTTGTAAGAGAATTATATATCCAGATTGATGGTTCTAATCATCCGTAACAACCGTATACTTACTAGCCGGCATCCTAGAATTAAAAGACTTTTCTCTTATATGGATAAAAATCAACAGAAAGTAAATCAAAAAGAAAGTTCGTTTGATCAGAACAAAGATCAAGGACCAGTTATGACTTTTGTAGCTATATTGGCGAAATTGTTCTTATACAGCATTGCTATGTTTACTCTACCATTTGCTGCATTTTTTGGAGTACAGCATATTATGAAGGTTGAATTTCACATAGATAGATTCATAACAAATTGCATTTCTGTGTTTGCTGCAGTAATTACAGTAAATTTAATAATAGCTTGTTATGTTTATCAGGCACTTCATGAGCCTGATAATGCTAGTGAGATCAAAGCAATTGCAGATCAACCTTCTAAAGATAGTTTAAATGAAAAAATTGATTAGATATTAAAACAAATGTATTTATTCTGCATATATATATATATATAAATATATAAATATATATATATTTTAATGTATATTGATAACATTAATATTAACGTAACGTATATAATATATTTGATATTTGTAGTAACTATATATAGTAAATGTGATTTATATATTTCTATATTTTTTATTATTATTGTACATATATAATAATGCCAGTAGCAAATATAGTAATTTACTATGTATTTAACAATAAATAGTTTAGTAAGAAAGCACGAGTTTTACTTTATATCCATTATAAAATCAGTTACCTTCATGCGATTGTTAAAAAAGAATCTCATTTTTTTCAGTAAAAAAAGCAAGATATGTTCGTATCAACACTTTATTAGTGTCACTAGAAAAGGGGATATCTTATTTTCAAGAGGAGGGATGGTCTTTCATGCCGAAATGTCAGAGTTATGTAGAGCATTTAAATGTTATACAAAATTTAAAAAAGCCAAATTTTATTCAGGATTATCATATTTCGGAATTACTTATTTTTCCGCCTGACACAACTTTTCATGATCACCCTGGTTATCAAAATGGAGAAATTCTTTTACAAGACAAGGTAATTTTTATCAAAAATGATAGATGATTAATATTTTAACCATTTTTCTTATATCTTCAGGCTAGCTGTCTTCCACCACAATTGTTAAATCCAGAACCAGGGTCTACAGTACTTGATCTATGTGCAGCTCCTGGAATGAAATCATCTCACTTAGCTGCAATAATGGGAAATAAAGGGTGAGACCTATTATGCTATTTCATACTGAGTATTCTATAATTCTATTATATATAATGTTTCTAGAAAAATTTACGCAGTGGAAATTGATGAACAAAGGTACGAAACATTATGCGAACAAGTTAGAATAACAAATGCCACTTGTGTAGAAACTGTCAATAAAGATGCATTAATTTTGAACCCAAATGAATATCCCAATGTGGAATACATTCTAGTTGACCCAACGTGCTCTGGTTCAGGTAGAGTATATATAAATAAAAATGTTTATCGTAATTTAAAAGAAATTCTTGTATCATAGGTATGTTGGATAGACAGATAGTGCATGGCAATGAAAAATGTAACCCGCAGCGTCTCAAACAATTACAAGCATTCCAAGTTTTCATTTTGCGACACGCTTTATTAAATTTCCCGAATGTGAAGAGGATTGTTTATAGCACTTGTTCTATTTATCCGGAAGAAAATGAGCAAGTAATAGACGAAATTCTTGAAAATGTACAAGACGCATACAAGCTTTCTCCCGTGAAGGATTTGTTAAATCAAAACTGGCTAAACTTCAGTTCAAAGAAATATAATTGTTCAGACAAATGTCTTTATGCCAATTCTGACATAGATTTGTGCAATGGTTTCTTTGTTGCTGTATTTGAACGAAACTTTGATGTGCCACTACCAGAATACAAACGAAAAGGGAACGTTGCATCAAATAACAGAGAAGTAGAAGAAGTAGAAGAAGTAGAAGTATTACACCTTGAGAAAGCAAATACGACACGGAAGAGGAAAAAGCGCGGGAAAAGGAAAAGCGCGAATCAAGAACCTTCCAAAGACGAAGAAAACAGTGACAGCATGAGTATTCTAAATGCTTCTTCTGATTCGGCTAAAATCATCCAAGAAATAAACAATGATAATGATAATGATTTGTCTCAAAATGATGGCGATAAGTCTTGTCAAAATGACGACGATGAGCATTCTGAGAACGATAACGAAGTTGTTATTGAAAAGAAGAAAAGGAAGATTGAACGAAAGAAAAGGGAAGCCCTTTAAAAATATAACTTATTATCCTTGGACGTTTCTTTATTGTTGTTACGTAAAATATATTGAGATTTTTTATATTGGATTTGCAAAAACAGTAAATACATACTGTCGAATTAAAGAAAGAAACAGGAATAAAATACGATGTTCTTTTCCTTTATTCTTTATTTTGCTTTTTGTCTGTGTGATACCTCTTTAGTTATTTTTACTGTTATTTCGGATAAAATCAACGTCTTTTTATCGTGGGTAGTGTCGTGCAACTTACGACCACGGCACGAAATCAAAAACACGCATCACGTAACCGATACTACTACAATGTTATGTCCTTCAGACCGAATACGTTAAATTCCACAATAATTTATACATATCGTTTGGAAAAAGATAAAAAAAGAAGTAGGTAAAGTAATTAATTTAAACGGAACCATAAAATTACATATAAAATATTATTACTCTTATTTCTCTTTAATTTCATTTAATTCCTTGTTGGCAGGTAAGGGCTTTTTGTGAAAAAGAACAATAGGTTAAAAAATTAGTTAATAAATTACCATGTATTCGTGCTTAATTCAATATTTTTCGTTTCATGATCCATGAACACGAGAAATGGTTCGTTTCAAATATAAAATTCGTTCAAATATCATCCTAAATCTCAACCTCGAGGATACCGTTAAGACGATCCTGATAATCCTTATGATGTACATGATGTTTCCTCAATGAGCGATGAAAAATACGCCTTAGCCACGTACCAACCTTATCTTGCCATTCCCGGAAACAAATGCATTCCATGTGAACGCTCTTGTGCCTCGTCGCGTTGACCTACAAGGTCTTTGAATACCTTTCGATAAAGATCTTTTGATAAATCGACCTCTTATGAATCGTGGTAATATTCAATGTTAATACGATAATGATAATTACGTATGTATAATATAGCCACGCGATTGCATCATTAATTATATGCATCATAGCTGCTTAATACGAAATTTTCATAATTGTTTTTGAGATGTGAATTTCATCCTGCGATATTTTTCTCAACGAGTATAAATATTGTCGAGTTTATTTAAATTTAATATTGTAACAGTAGATAAAGGTTATAACGTGATTGCAGTAGTTTATCAGTATCTATCGAACCTAGAAATTCATGAACTGTAGTAGTGCAAAGAGGGACATGAGCAACGTTAGTTAATGTGCCACAACAAGCGTATATGTTAAAGGGAAGGAAGACAGGCGATGGCAGCAGGATAAGTGGAGGCCACTCAACTGTAGAGTGAAAGCTTCGAGTAGATGCCACAATGCAAATACGTTATAACTGTGCTGTAATGATTATTTTACTTCAAGATATGTGTTACGCTTATAAAACCTGCAAGTTGCTGTTTATTATCTGTGCTTTTCATTCATTTTCAGAATTAACAATTTAGCTTTCCAGAATGAATATCACGAATAAAGAAAGATAATTCATAGAAAAGATATTAAAATATATTGCTATTGAATACAGAAACTACATTTCTCATATTTGTTTTCTTGATAAAAATGATAACATTTGAAGCAATTATTGTTTTTTATACTCTTCTGTGCTTCTTTAATAATGCGCGCTAATTAAGTTCAGTTTTTCAGGCACGCACCTTCGTGACATTTATGGAACAATGTTGGATATCATTTGAGCTTCTTATCTTTATCGCAAATACGATACTTTGCCACCGTTCTGAAACTGTATAAAGAAAGGAAAAGAAAAGAGAGCGATTGTAGCTTTCGGCCAATGGCTCTTCCAGTTTTATTGTAAAGTCGATAGTACGAAGGGAGACACGGCTCTGTTTGTTGCTTTTGCTCGACTGCTCGGAAAAGTTTCGGGTACTGCGTGAAATCATCGGGGCACATTATCTTTTATTCTTTTGGACTAAAAAAGTTTTCCCTTTTTGTAATGATTTGCCCCTTAATCGGATATCGGTACTTCCGTGACACGAAACCCGTTGACCTGCTTGGTCCCTATGGACTTCCGGTAGCTTTCAAACGTGACAGCGATCATTTCAGTAAAACAAAACTGCTTTTGTTTGATATTTATTTTATAGCATTCAACTCTTATAACAAATAGCAGATCTAGGCGAAACAAATATTAAATAATTAGATACAGAATTAAATAAAATGTTACACTTGTTACTTTCTAACTTCACCCCCTCTTGAAAGTATGAAATAATATTAGAATTACAATATATTGCAATAATATTAAAAATACAAAATAAAAAGAGATTCTAGGCTAAAAAGTGTTTTAGTTTCGGAATTAACGACGTCTTTCCTCCTTTTTTTTTTTCAGTCGAGTACATTTCCGGACAAAAACAAACCTAACAAATTTCAAATAGTCTGGTAGAGAGAAAGTTGAGATTCGGTGTTCACCGAATCCCGCTGATTCACGCTTACTGTGATATACGAGCCGCTCGGCCGCTCGATTACTTAAGTGGTTGAAGAACGAATCTGGTCAGCCGCCTTCCGTAACGAACACGCAACTCCACCAAAGTATCGACTATTCGCCCCTCCGTGGACGGAATATTATAAAGATGACCACCGTAATGCAACAAATCAACTTTACGATGCGAAATCGTGAAATAAATACAATTAAAAATTATATCTCGAGAAATATTTTCGGATATTAAACGGATATTACAGGATCGCGGTAATAAATTCTCAGATATTTTACAGGCCTGAAAATGTTTGACAAATATTCTAGTTGGAAATTTTTATGCAAGGAGGAGCGTCGGTCGAACGTGTAGTATTAACGTTATCGCTTGTTTTGTTCGACCTTCGCGGCGGCCGCCTTCTGTATCTTGTATTCATATCATGCATTTTGCAATTCTTAAGCTTTATGCGGCTAATCATCCTAGTCGCCGTCCAATAAGTCTTAGTGTCCCTGCTCGAAGGGATTGTTAAAAAAAAAAAGATATCGAGCACGGGAACAAAACGAAATATGTTGAACAACATCGAGTCGTTTCAACTTAAGTCTTTCGAAACTTCAATTACCAGCATTATCAAATGTTGTCCTAGTTTCTTTCACCTGGTAATCCTATGTCCTAGAACGATTGTACGTTTCTCTTTGTGTTTCGCACTTCTACGATTTAAATTGTTAGTTATTCGATACGGGACGTTTCGTTTCGTGCTACTAATTATCAAAGTTCCACTTGACCAACCGTCCACTAGCCGTTATTACGCAAAGATTGATTCGCGTTATGCGGTTCGAACCTTCTCAGTTAAGATTATAATTGTTCAATATTTATGTCGTATTAACGACATCGATGTCGGACATCACACTGGTATATGCAAATGTGCCACGTTTCTTCTGAAACTTTTAAATGCGAAACAGCCACGTTCCTTCTCAGAAATCGCAATCTTCTGCACGCAAAATACTTATACCCTGTATAGATACTTTCCTTCAGGATTTTCCAAAATCCTGCCGCAATATTCTCAACTTTACGAATCTTTACGAAACTTTAAGAAATATCACAAATCTCTGCAAAGCAATTGTGATTATAAACTCCTCTTCTCAGCATTTCCTTATCTGCACGAAATCGCCCAAGTTCGATGCCCAGTTATATAATATATACAGATAATATTTATCAGTTTCGTGTATCTTTTTCTCAAATCCTCCCCATCCTTAATTTTTTTAAAAAATTTTTGCTAAATTATTTGACCCGTTATATATGAACGCGATACTTTATTTAATACTTTTCAAGTCAATTCATAGAATGTCCTTAATGAGTTAATGATCCGTAAATTTTTATCTATTTTATCGACCAATTTCTGTTGATGATACTTCCATCGATTATAGGGGTAGGTGGATGGCGATCTGAACGGAAGGCGAGGCTTGCGCGTAGCTTCCTGGTCGCGGTGCAACAAGTTCGGTGCTCGTATCGCCGGCGACGGTTCACTGACACGGGGCGTCGATGCCGGCAAACGTCGCCGGGCAGGAGAATGGCGACGTGGACAACGACGGCGGCGCCGAGGTAGCGTGGTTCGTGGCTGTCCCTCGGAGCGACACACTTGACGTTGAGACGCCATCGCCGAAGGACGCATGAATATGTATACTATCGCGACTGTCCGGTGTTATCTCGCGTCCAAATGAGACTCGGTGTCGATGGACGATCAATCAACACGGTGTTACGTGCTTTTCTCTTCCTTTATTCCTTTTGCTATCTTCTTTCTTTCGTTAATTTTACATCAAAGTTGGTGATTACAATCTGAAATCCGAGCAGATGGAGTTATTACTTTCCAAACGAAATCGAATATGACTTCCTTTTCTATTCTCTGTTTCATCCTTTGTAAATTGTGATGAACGGTGACCATGCTGGATGGAAAGATGAAGTGAAAGAAATCGATTGTGGTGAATTTCCGGTGGGTAGACTAGGATAAGTCGGTGCGTAGGAATGAATGGAAGAGCTATAGAAAAGGCTACACCCCCGCTGATTCACGATGGACTTCCACGTTTCATCTACATGTATAACTAAATCGATTTATGTTAATTTTGATGGTCTTTGCGTACAAATTGCTCTGAAATTTCGTATTTTATTTGTATAATATAAAATGAGAATTACTTTAGACTCTTTCAAGTTGTCAGTCAGTGCTATAATCGGATGTAAAGTTCCTTTGATCGAAATTTCCCGTCGCACCTCGGTTTTTGTTATTATTGTGTACCAATTACTGTGCAAAGTTCGTGACCTTAACTCCTCGAGGAATAATCTAGCGTTACGCAACGTAATTACGTGGCATTAATCTTAAACCACGTAGTCCACGTTGGCTTCATAACACCGGATCATTAACGGAACAATTGTGAGAGACTTTGCTTTGGACATTGTTCGTGTGCACTTGAAATTTGAGTGTACCTTTTAATTAAGCAAGATGAAGGGAGACGATCGATTGATCTGCAGTGAACTGCAGTTATAAAATAAAAGTGCATCGTAAGCAGGGAGATCGATCGGGAATCCCCGGCAAATCACGCGACACGTGGACGTCCTGCCGGCATATAGGAGGCCCTTTCGTTCCCTATAGTCACTTCTTTGCCGCGCGTTGGCATAAAAAAGTGGAGCCTTGAATCCTCACGGAAGGAACAATTCGACGATCCATCAATTTTGACAGGCAATTTCACGGAGGACAACATTGCAGAAAAGAACGCCGGCTGGCTAGTATTTCTTGTCTTGAGGCTAGTATTATTCTCGAGGTACGCAGAAGTAACAACTCGATCTTGCTCTTGTCATTACCTGAAGTTAAATTATTCCAATTATTAATCAAATTTAAATTAAAGAATCTGTAACGAAGCTTTTTGGTAGATTTGAATGATCATTATGCAGTAAAATTTATGTTTTGTAATTCATTGGTATAATATCGATTCTCCTCCTTTTCGCAAAAAGACTTTCTCATGATGGATACTATTGTAGTATATTAACAATCTTTAATATCCAAAATCTTGAAACAGTAGAAGGTCTTCGGAAGATATCCGTTCGTGAACATACTTGAATAAAAATGCAGATTTTCCTCAGGATTGTTTCGTTGATCCCGAAAGAGCGAGATCGGCTGAAAAACAGAGAAGAGGAAAAGAGAGGAGGTAGAAGGTGTCGGCCTTGCGCCGATGATCGCCGCTGAAAATCAGTCAAGTTTGCGTGCCGGCTCCAGCCTGGGGCAGCTCGAGGAGGCAGCGGGCGACGGAAGTGTGGGTGGCGGCAACGAGGCTGGTGGAGCCGGCGCAACTACTACCTCGGAGCCAGGTGAGAGAGCTAATTATCCAACTTGAGATTGTGATCATCCGAGTATGTGTTCCGGGAACCGGCCACCCAGATCTCCGATCAGATACTCGCGCTAAAAGGTGGCGCAACCTCTTATGGCACTTAATAATCGCTCTCCGCGATCCTGTTATCAGACAGATGAGAGATTTGGTTTGTTGAAATTCACGAAGCCATAAGCCACGTCCGAGGCCATAAGTAAAATATTTCTTTAAAAAGTTTCAGATTAGAAAACAAATATATTTCATATCTTTGTTCTATTGTTCTCATAAGATAAGTAGTTAAGTAGATTTCGCAGGTACATGATTTCGAAAGAACGTGTGCGTTTTATTATCAGATAGTTTAAAAAATTAGATTTAGCAACGAAAAGCTGAAAGGGAATTGAAACATCAAAATAGAAATACAATTGGGTTTCTCAAGGGTCTATGAACGAAACGATTTAGTACCACAAAAGCCTGTGCCGTGGCTTGTACGGCGTCTACCTTCCGGACTACTTTTTGGTCTATACATATATGTGTATATACCAAACGGTATATGTGATTGAGTATTCTATTTTTTCATTTCAATTCAAAAGCACGCCATTGCTCTTCGAAATACTCCTTATTATATATTTTTTAAGTTTCTGTGGTGATAAATAAAAAAATTTTCTCCTTTGTATCTACCTATATTCGAATGAAAAATGAATAGTTAGAATTAACGAAAGAAAAAAAGAAAAAAAGAAAAGGAAATCGACAGAAAGTTCATTGACATTTTTCTGCGATTTTCATCGTATGTTGTGAACAGGTGTAATGAAGAAAGAGGAGCAGGAGGCGGCGCAGAACGAGAATTCCCTGAAAGAATCAACTGGTTCAGTGGTAACAGTAACTACACCTAGCGGCGTTGGGACAACGGCATCGACGGTGAACGCCAACAACACCACGACGACCAACACGACGGTCGCGACGGCTTCTACGATGCCTGGTGGAGGCGCTCGCAGCGAGGTAGAGGAGGAGGAGGAGGAGGAGGAGGCAGAAGAAGAAGAGGAGGAAGACGAAGAGGAAGAGGACGTGGAAGTGGAAGGTGGAGCGGCGCAAGAGGCGGTCGGTGGCGGTCTTCTAGCAAACGAAGGTGGGGGTGGAGGCGGCATGGCCGGCTTCTGGAGGCAGAGTAGACCCTCCAGTCCCCGCATGCCGCCTCCGGAGCAGCCGGAGCACAGGCCTAAGAGCCGACACGAGCCGGCGCCCGCGAGATACAACAACCTCGGTTACTGGAGAGCCAGGAGAGTCACATTTTATAAAAATGGCGACCCGTATTTTCCTGGTATTGAGTTCAGGTAAGCTATTAAAATCTATTTGCCGTTGATGATCGTGTTACGTAGCCTGATCCTTGGTCATGTGTACAAAGCGGCGCTTACGCTAGTACCCTTCTTGGGTGCAGGTGGCGTGTCCACCCTTCGTGGCCTTGATTTTGGCCTATGAATGAGATTCTCCCTGCGGCATACAAAAGATACTAGCCGTACAAGAGTGATTCATTCGTTTACCAATGAGTTTCAGAGTTAAATGGCATTGATTGTGTAATACTGACGAAACGTATCGGTAAACGAAAGTCGATTGTGAAAATTGAAGTCGTAGTTCTTATCGTAGCGATAACTTGCAGGTTTAAGCCAGGAAGGGACATTGGTTCCCTGGAGGCACTCCTGGATAGGCTGTCCCTGCGGATGGACCTGCCCAGAGGGGCGCGACACATCTTCTCCATGGATGGTGATCGTAAACTCACTTTGGACGAGCTCGAAGACGGTGCCTCGTACGTCGTTTCCAGCTACAAATCGTTCAAGGTAAGCGAAAAGAACTTTCTATTTATAATTTTTTATTTACAATATCGCCAGATGAAATCTTAAAGCTCAGAGAGAGGCGAGAATCATTAGAAATACGTATCATCAGGAAGAAATACTGCTGGGAAGAAGCATTACTTTCCAATCAGGTTACTATGCATGGTGTTTAAGATTGCTTGGAAAAAAGGGTCTTAATCGCCCACCGGCGGAAAAGTGGGTCATTCGATCTGATACATTGCACGAAGAAGAAATAAGGTCCTTAAGACACAGGATCGCGTGTATGTGTAGATCAAATCTGGTCAGGTAACAACAACCCTCCTACCCCACCCTTCGAACCTGAGAGAACCAATCTTATTACGACAGCGATAATTTAACACGTGCAGGGACTTGTGCATGGCGAAAAGTAAATATCCTTTTCTACTTGGGGCGTTCGTCGCTTACGTATCGTTCGTATAATTAAAGCGAACCTAGAGCTGGTGTACACATAACACACGCTTAATATTCATGAGCCGCAGCCTGTGTACAAGAAGAAAACACTGGCGACTTCTACAAATGCGTACTTTGAACGTGTTGGGCACGCGTATACATACAGCTAATGCATACACACGCAGATATCAATAGGAAGTATAATAGGGCTGGCCGGGTCGCGATATAGCAATTTATAAGAAAACTGCGTATATTGCTGTCAACAATCTTTGTGTATCTGGCCCAGATCAGTCTTTAAGCAGGCCACACGCAATACTAATCTGCCTGGTTTACCTAAAAAGAACAGTCACAACGATCATTGTTCTATATCAATCTTCTTTGACAAATATCGAACATTTAAAATTGTATTTTATTCAAGTCAATTCTAAAATGCTTACGTTAATCGCTGCATTATTCAAGCGTAGAGCGAATCAAGGCCAATTCGAAAGGGATCGTCTACGAGATTCGAAAGTCGAGGGATTGGTTGCAGGGAAAAATTGTCCAATTAACGGCTAAACCTTTCAACTCAATTCGCCTGGAAGGCCACGGATGTTCATTATTTTTATGAAAGCGCCGATAGGAAGGATCGGATATCATTTATCGTTACGTCATGCCACGTGAAGGGTGGTCCACGCCCCAACCTAATTTCTAGGTTTTAAGGTGTGACCAAGTCGCTCATTATACCGTATATCGTATCGTCGTAGTTTCTGCTTTCCTACCTCGGCTTGTGTACGATCCGTTATTTCGATCGGCGTTAGGTCTCGTGTCGGGTCAGCCCTTAATCCGGCAAAGTGGCCAAAGCTTATGCACGATCCTATCGTACTTATAGTAACCTTCGCATGCCGATTGAAGTCCAGAACCGGTGTTCATACACCTATGACCTATATCCTGGATTCTCATGAGCAATATCTACACTGAGATTCGCCTTGACCTATATCGTTAGAGATCCAATCGATATTAAGCTCTCTACGAACCATCTTGTTGTTTTTAGTCATAAACGTCATCTAAAAATTTCAATCAAAAGGAACAATCGTAGGTTTAACGAGATTCGAATAAAAAATTGCATCAATAATTCTTCTCCGTAAGAATACCAAATGATACCGAATCTAATTGTACCAGATCAGTATTAGGTACATATTTTGACTATTGTTTACAAAAGCCACGTGGTATGAAAGATCGACGTACGTAGGTGAATCTGCGGTCTTAAGGTAGGGGTGGGAGCGTGTCAACGGGACGAAAAGTGGGAGTAAGTATCATCACAGGGTTGGCTGGAAAGCGGGGTGAAAAGGGCTGGCCAATTGGATCTGCGGTTGCGCACCAGTCCACCGTTCAAATGGTACGCCATCCTATTTCGCTTAATGCCTCATTATCGTGCTTCCATGCGTTCCACTCGTCTGCATATTTTCATTTCCACCAAACCAGTCATTAATCCATCTTTCCTCCATGTCGTGATAACAGTTGCGCCTTTAAATGGACTCCAGTTTCTTCACCTCGCTACACGGATGACCTAAATTTCTTTATGGCGCCACACCACAAAAACTTATCCCGCTGATCTTCGTCAGACTAAAATGTAGGTCGGATGCTCGATCGTTTGCCAGTTAATTCACTTCCTTCGTGTCGTTCGTGTTTTATGCCATTAAGCGACTGTCCACTGTTCAATCGCTTTATATAGGTCGAAATCTAAGCACATGCAGTTTTTGGTTCCTCCCGTTTCCTCGAAACGTTTTACGCTGTTTTTCTTTTTTTTTTTTTTTATAGTATACATAGTCGACTTTCTCCAAGAACGTATGAATCACGTTGTAGCATAGGGGGTTAGAGACAGGGTGAGGGGGTAGGTTCGTATTTCCGTTAAGGAGACCGATGCAGGGCTCTCAAGTCGTAGGGCAGCTAGCAAGGGAGAGACCGTATCTCATTGACCGTTGGTCAGTCCCGCAAGGGATCAATAAATACAACGTTCTCCACATAGAACACATTCACAAACCGTGTTTCCACTGTTCTGTCTGAAGAAACTTGACGAAGCAGACTGATATTCTCTTAACGGTTCAATATTTTATCCCTGATAAGTATAATCCATAGTTAAAAAGCGTACAATTAGAAACGAGGATCACGTTATATTTGGAAATTTATGGTTGCGTTCGAAATTGCAATGAAATAGTGACGCATGGAGGAGCGATAACATGATGAAAAATTAATGTTGCGGGATAACGGAAATGACGAGGAACCGCTGGAAGATATAGCGTCGATTACAGCCGGCTGTGAGTTGACGCGATCAATTATGTTCTGACCGTCTCTCGCAAAGGCGTTACTACTGCGGTCGGAAGTAACAGTTTATTACTACTGCAAACCTCTGAGCGCAAACGTAATGCACACGTACGTATGACAAGCGTTTATCGAAAGGTATCGATGCTATGTGACGACATCGACCGATTCGAATGTGTGACACTGACATGGAACAGTGCACCAGTCGGGCATCGAGGTCTCCGTCATTTTGATTGCTCACGCGCTACGTTTCTTATAATCGTATTTGCATTTTCGTTCTATTCGTATTACGAAAATGCTTAAATAAAATTTGAAGAAGCGATAAGCAGAATGATGTATTGTACGCTTATACGATTCTTTTTTCCTTGAAAACGAAACTTACAACCTTTGTATTCGATCTTATCGATTGTACGTTGATTAATTCCACGGATGTAATATAAATTAAGTATAAAAAGCGTCGCCAAAAATTGCCATCCTTCAGGCAGCGTTTTACAATCGAATAATCGCCGCGATTATTTCTTTGTAATCTCTAGTGGCACGTTTCGAACGTAGGACGATCCGTCACGTATGTTTCGAGCTCGTTCTTCATTTTCATATCGTGCCGGCTTTCGCCGTGATAACGAGTCCTTTTTCTTTCTGAAATAGTCGGTCGCAGCTACTGTCGTGTGCACACGTGTTCCCTCCCGTAAATTCATAAGGGATATAACAGCGTTGGTGAGTGTTCTTGAAAGAAATAATTGTTAACTGGTCTGAAATTCATGTCAGCCACCCTTCACCGTGATATGTCACGAACTCTAGCGCCAGAAACTTCTTGCACGTATCTGGCCTATATGCGTCACGAAATCACAAGGAATACCTTCCTAAGAAACGAATAAAATATGTAATTACAAAGAACGGATCGGTAACATGATCGTTGTTGCGTTCTTATGGACGTTTCACGCGAGGCTATTCATGGGACATGTGACATGTAAGGGAAAGATTT
Organism: Bombus pyrosoma; assembly: GCF_014825855.1. Lineage (NCBI taxonomy): Eukaryota > Metazoa > Arthropoda > Insecta > Hymenoptera > Apidae > Bombus > Bombus pyrosoma. The sequence continues at coordinate 15,337,588 of NC_057780.1, forward strand.
CGATAGCCATAATCTCGGTGAACCAAATTTTGTTCTGCTTTTATCGTCTTTGGGCCGACGAAAATATTGCATGCTTGCCAGCAGATTAATTACACGTACACGGCAAGGGAGAGGGCGAAGAAACGGGCAAGGTAGTCGAAAAATATTTGCTACGATAAACGGACTCCCTTAAGCTCGTAAATTTTTTTGATATCCACTTCCTTTTCAGGTAGTTGTTGTTTTTTGTTCTCCTAGGCTGCATGACTGACGGCAGTCCACTTTAATTGACATTATTACGTCGATCTTGTGAGCGATATACCTTGAGTTATCGAATAATTACGCGAACATTCGATCTGATTCCAACTGATTGTAGAGTTCGAGCTGGTGAGTTCTTCGTCGAGCTTCTTATTTCGTTTCGCGCTCTTTTATTTTTGACTAATACCTCCTTGCGGTTAAATCAGCTTTCACGGATGTAGAAGCCCAAGTATACAACCTGATATTTAATTACACGCTATTTCTTCTCTGGTCAAATTTATAGTATAAAAAATGAAAAAGTAGAAGTGTGACTCGAAAATATGACTTTTAGTGACCTGATTTTCAAATTGCGATGTAGAAAAAAAAAAAATGAGGAAAGTTTAATTAAGAAAATATACGGCGAGACATATGTCTGCATATTAAATAGGAATGTTAATGCAATTAATAGTAATTATAAGGTCGTTCCATGCAACGGTAAGTTCCTTCTAATTATCTTCATAAGAAAAACTCCCGGACTTTCCTCTCGACATATCGACACGCAATTGAACGATCCGCAAAGCGGAAGGGGACGTGTAAGTGCGAACTCAAAGTGGTCAGAATGTTGCTCCGTTACCTACTTTCTTTCTCCCCTCTTCCTCCCGTTATCATGAAACACGCAGATTCGTGTTACTATTCGCATTGTAATCCGTGGCTCGGATCATTTATCGCTGGTTGTCGCGCTGAATATGTATGAGGTTCGAATTCGAAATAAATGAATTTCGGTAAGGGTCGATTAAAGAGGAGCATTTCAAGAAAACCGGTCGCGATCCGTCGTTCCCTCCGGTGCGTATTACACCAATCCACACACGTTTTCGCCATATGACGTGTATACCTCGATCGACGATATGTAAATCACTGCGGCATCCCGTCTGTATGGTATTCGTTGCCTTTTGACCAGACTGCCTGCACGCTTGTCGCAGAACATTCGCAGGACAACTACCCTGTGTGTTAAACCTTCTCTCACTCCGTGTAGCACGCTCGCTCGTCACGCACTCCTATAATATATGTCAATTACGATTTCAACTTCTTGCATGCATAAGTAGCTCCGACAACCCTCGATTTTCTTCTAATAATGCACAGAATAGAACGAAAGTAATGCAATTCTAAGTTCCAATACATGAGAACAGTAGAGAGGAACGATAGAAGAATTCTGCTGTGATGTGTGGTATTAGTAACAAAAACCTATATAAATTAATTTATTTCCATTTATACGTTATATTATTTTCGGACTATCCTGCAAAATATATTTCAAAAGATTTCAGAAATAACCTTGGTCTTTTTCTTACTGAATCTTGATACTGTTGAATCTTGATAATCAATCTACTCTAAAAGTTGCAACCATTTTTATTTTAGGAATTAGACTAGTTGATTTTCATAGCGTCAAGACCAGCCTTCTTTGAACTATATAGAAATTATAGTAATTCGTCAAAACACTGCTTGAAGTATCAAATATCAATTAATTCGTAGATGATTGAGTGGAACGCTTTTGTTCTATTGTATATCGAGCCTATGTGGCACTATGATACAAATAGTCGTATGTTGTGGATGATTTTCATGTGAGCAATTTTTATATTAACATCTTACACAAAGTGCACGAAGCTAATATTAGGCAACGATCGTCGCGAAAAATCAGGATTGTGTATACGCCGCACGAGATTACCGATAAGGGAAAAAAAAAATGTTTCGTGTTAATCGGCCCGGCCGAATTAACCCAACGATCGCCGCGCAAATAGCTTATCGATGCAGCGAGCCTTATCACCTGCCAATTATAGTGCCGCGCGCGTGCATCGAATGCCATGTGGAAACCGTTGGAAAATGGAAATACATTTTTCCTCATCACAAATTCGTATCAATTTTATATATAAAATACATAGCGTATTATTTTGTATCAGAATGATAGTGAACGCTCTTTTCTAACTAAAATATTCAATTCGAGTAATCGAATTAGTGTTGCAAATGATAATTTATAGTCAGTGACCTGGCGCCAAAGGTTAAGGGTTGGAGTATAGTGAAGCGACCTTTCAACGGTCTTCGCTCTCTTATCAACAAGGTAAACGGTTAAGACGGATATTCACCCTGTTATACGTTGCGAGCTGGTGTTCCAATGTAGATGAGAAAGTCAAACTCAATATCCCGTCCTGTTATTCTCTGCAAAGGGATATATCGATGTGAAAAGCAAATAATTTTCTACTAATAAATTATGCAATGGAGAAAAAATATAAGGTAAAAAATATGATGGTTAGAATATTATTAATAATCCCTATAGGCTAATATTCTTGACAGGATACTTGGTTATAGCGTAGTCGATTGTAGAATATAGGACAGGATTTCATTTCCATTGAAGCTGGAGGTCGCGGTTAATCGAGAAAGTTCGATCCTTAATACCTGAAAAGAAATCGAATTTACTCGAATCGTGTGGCAGATTTTTTACAATACATACAGATAAATAATTAGGTCAAACGTAAAATTCTTGATAACGTTAGAAGTAAGAAAAAGGAAGTCACAAAAATTCTATTATTTATCAATTTGATTGCGTAAAATGTTGCGCAGCATGAATTGTTGTATCAGAAAGATGAATCAACGGGGTACATGACCGTGTAAATGCGTGAAAAGGTTAAGGGTTGTAGCACCTATGGTGAACCCAGAGTGTGCACCCACGCATACTTTCGTTGCGCCTTCCATCCGATCGCATACCAACAACCGGAAGATTGTTGCACCGTGACCTTGGCCTTGCAAACAAACATACGCGTTAACTCACACATATTGTAGTTCGCTGGCAAATCGTAATTTATGGGGACAGCGTCATAAATTACTATACGAACCAGCTAAACTCCTCGTGAATGGACTCTTGTTTCCTCTTTCTTTTTTCCACTCCTAGTTGCCTTGTTTTTTTTTTCCAGCCACACGATCGAAATGGCTATTTCATGTTACAACGTCGCGCAAACTGTTCACCTGAAATGTTGGAATCTATAGATTATATAAGTACCGTATTATATACAAAAAATAATATTCTTTCAAATTATTACGACGTCCGCTTGAAATTATGAAAATTGTATTTTCAAAACATAATATCTGTGAGCTTTCGTTTCATCTAGCGGCAAATACTTATAATTATGAGAAATAGATCTTTCCATGACGTTGTGCCTTGCACGTCGATGAAGGGGTGTATTTTTAGTTTGTAATTTATTAATAGACACCTTCGTGAGCAGCGAACCTTACGAGGTTCGTTTCGATGGAGGAGATTGTGTACGTCGTTCTGATTTCAAGCTTGCTTGGAGTCGATCAGATTGCGGAAACAAAGTTGACCCGTAAACTGGTTTCCAGTCTGATCAAACAGCGAGCTTCGACAGTGATATAAGAAAGTAAATAATAATAAAGACTGTCCGGTAGCCTTTGACAGAATTCATGAAATTCGTTAAGAATCTAAGCACGTTATAAATTTCACTGGCGATGGTGTTTATATACAATAATATTCCTTATTCTATAGCGGAAACAATCACGTACTGATATATGAGAAATTTATAAAATTTTATTTGTTACACTGATAGTTCGTATCTGTGTATTTAACGTACATATAATTGACAAAGATATAAATTAAATATTAAATTTAAAATTTGTAAATTAGTTATTTTAGAGATATATCTCATCGGAATTAATAACGTTACCAGATAATTCGTGAGATCTGTCTAAGGATTTCCAATCGATCCTTCCCAAATTATTGCTGCTGATTCATACCACAAAAAAATTGTATATCTCTTCACTGTCCAAATGTTCTCCTTTCAAAGCTCGTGCCTCGAGTCCATTAAGCGTCTTAGTCACGTTGTCATGAGTATTTATTGCATATTATAAGAACAATTTGAACTTGAACTGTCTTTGAATCTTTCTTATGACGTCTTCGAATAACTTTTAAACGTACGTACATTTCGAAGTGTAATTTTTTAAAAAGCTAACAATTTTCGAGAAAAGAAATCACTGAATGGCTTGCCTATTGGTTAAGCTTACGTCACGGAGGGTGCATTACCGGAAGGGTTGCTCGCCTGTGTGAGAAAGAGAGAGTCGTTTAACCTTCACCTTGTGTTAATCTATGCTTCCATTATCATAGCAATCCCATCAAAGCTGGCATTGCATTGCAACTGCACGAGGATGAACGCGTACCCATCTATTGGTCGATCGAGTTATCTTCTAATGATGAATTTCTCTGAAACTTGTTTGCATCATTGTTCGGGTCGCTTAATACAAAGTTTAAATTAATATAAGGTTTAATACAAAGAAAAATAAGAAGTATCTGTGAAATAATTGAATTGCACGATTTTATGAAATTTTGTTATTTGCCACTGATAAATTTGGAAAGATCTTAAGTATAGCAAACGATTGCAAGGTCATCGAATCTCTGGCATTCTGCCGGCAGCAGCGTGCGTGTCTCGAATTCATAAGTCGGTTTATTACACTATTAGCCTCGTTAACGTTTTTTTCATTGCCTCTCTGTCTCACTTGAATATTGACCCCATTTAGTCAACAAGGATAATTGGTCCTATACGATGCTACTTCTTTTTTCATTCGGTACGCCGCCGTATCAGGGCGTGGACGCCCTTAATTCCAAAGAATGCTTTCAACCTCCTACCAATTTCCTACCGCGAACACTCATTTCCGAACGTATATCCTCATTAACAGGTGTCCATCAAGCTTCCATTTAACAAAATTTCCACTCGTCCATCATAATATACCATCATTTGTCGACAAATCATGACACAGGCAAAATTACATTAGAACCATACTTTGTAACAATCAATTGTATGCAAGAACCTTGTTATATATAAAATCTCATACACGTGAGATGAAGATAAAAAAAAAAAAAAAAAATAGTGCACCTGTAGTATATTACCTTTAAGTTGCTTATAAAGTATTCTTTATGATATGCAAAAGATAAAAAGTCATATAAGAAAGAAAGACGATAGAAATATATAATTTTGTACGATATAACATAAAATCTTTATGAATATAAAATTACCAACGACTAGTTTATTAACGTGTTAACTATAATTTTCCATACCTCGATAGATCTTCGATTTAAGACCAGAAAATAAGTCAATGACTAAAAAACACTTCTAAAGATTTTTGCATTTCTTCTTCGAACATGTAGCGAATCCAAATTTTTGACCAGCAATCTACGTGTCGCACGATTTGGTCAGCTATATACACTCAAGTACAGGGGGTGGCTGTTTGGCCTTGAGACGCGATGGCTCTCCTAGAAAGCGGAGGGGGAGGGTAGGGGATGTTGCAGCCAGGGGGTTGGTTCTCCAGCCCAATGAGGCAGTACACACCCCGCCTCCAGTTGTCCATCGAACACAGTTGAGGTTGCACCTAGTGGCACAACCTTCTGACGGCCCTCGTTTGCTTTGGACACCACGTTTTCATTTGTTCCGATCGTAGTTTTCCTTTGCGATCAGCTGCTGCGATTACAAGGCGTCGCCTTTTCCACGGAAGTTTCCCGTTCTTTTTTACGAACCCGTGTCGTTCATACAATTATACAACCAAAATTAAAGTCTTCCAATCTACGAAAAGTACAGTTGTACGATTAAAACAGAAGAAATAACAGTCTGTTACTTGTGCGACTGTTTCCAAGTTCTCGAACTTAAAATTTTTCGGTCTGTTACATAAGGTATTATTAGAAGAATTAAAAATATTGAAGAAGAAACTGAGGGTTACTGTGAGCAAGTGATGGAAAAGAATGTGATAAAGCAGGGATAAAGTTTACTGTTCAGTGAAGAACGTTCTCTAAGGACTGTGAATATCGTTGAGTGAGACTACAGTGATCTAGGTTCACCATTGAGTCGGCAAGTTCCTCGTCCCGCTCGGACTTGGAGCCGGACTTTGGCGCCGGCGGAGACAAGGCGGACTCTTATAGCGACTCCGAGCTAGAGTCCTGTAGCCCTAAATCCTGGGACGGCTGCGACAGTTTTGTCGTGTTGATGAGCGATTCCTTTGAAGTTATATCGCTGCCGGCCGATATGTTGCAGGTCCTCCAAATCTTAATCCAGATTCTATATATTAATGTTAAATTATAGTAGGTGAAACAAATATAGCGAGGCACTTTGTGATATAAAGTGTTAACAATTAAAATGAATATTTAAACCTTAAAGCCACTAGCATAGTTTCACTATATTCGCTTAACCAATTATACGCCAGTGCCGTTAGAAATAATTAATGGAATTGCTTGAGGTCTTCACGACTTGTTTTTAATTTATTATCTAACTTGGAATAATAGCCGGCCAGCTACGGAAAGAAAAGCAACACCTGGTACACGAGTCCTACTGGCGGAGGTAGCAGAGGTGGAGCAAGCGTCGGAGGTGGTGTCGGAGGATGGCAAAGTAGACCACCAGCGGTGGCGAGTCTTAGCAGGAAAGCTTCCATCACCGACGAAGCACCACCTCCTGGCGGTGGAAAGCCTTCTTCGGGACGTGTCATACGAATCGTTAACAACCATGACCACACAGTACAGGTAGTAATTACAAAGCACACCTAAAACGTATTTCAAATTTCTTTGTATTTTTCTTTTTTTTATGAGTAACAACTAATTGATTTCAGTGTCGAGTCTTGTTGAACCTCCGTACTTCGCAGCCGTTTGAAGAAGTACTGGAAGATCTTGGACAAGTATTGAAGATGAATGGGGCCAAAAGAATGTTCACAGTTTCAGGTCAAGAGGTAAAATACTGCAATGGGAATAAGTATTGTAAAAGTTCACGTGAAATACAATAAAAATCCGTGGCCGAAATTGTCGAGAAGGATGACGTACATCGTGATCGATTGGTGTACGTTCGTGAACGGCCGAAACGTGGGCGACTCGAAAGTTTATCAGCGATTTATGCAAATCGAAGACATTGGCTCGGCATCGTACTTATAAAATCTGCTTGAATAATGTTTGTCCATAAATATGCATGCGATGGTGGGGGTAGAAGCGTCGAAACGAAGCGTGACGATATCGGGGTCGACTTCTTTGCAATAAATGGAATAGGGTCGTTGATTAACTCTCTTTTCAATCGCCTCCGAACGATCTTCTTATTATACTCAAAAATATCGTTGGTAATCAGGGAATAAAATTGCTGAAAAAAGGAAATAGGTCACTGAGCGATACAAACAAAATTTCACTTCAATAGATACTGAAATTCACATCTTGTTAATGCTAAAACATAGCAGATGGAAGTAAGATATTATTATTCCTGTTTCTCATCGTTGCATGTTATCTGAATCATTTTTGATTTGAGTTTCACAACGTCATAGCAGATTACACGATTATACGTTCTGGTGATCGCGGCCGTTGTAAGCCGGTTGGAGGCTCGTGGGAAAAAAGGTCAGAGATCCATCTTTCCAGGTCACGACCGTATATGAATTTCAAATTGACCAATTTTCTTTAGCGAGCATTCGACTACCTTATGCATCATCGTGTATACACCCTGTGACGTCTACGTCAACAGTGACGTTCGCGACACGATTCCGACACGGGAATAAGATGTGTCTAGGTTCATTCATTTTCACACCTACATTCCTCTTTCGCGTTTGTTTTTACTGACACCGCATCCTTAGAATTTATAATCAAGGATAATCTTTTAAAGACAATATTAAAAGCAAAACCGCAATTTTTCATCTGTTACTAAACTAAATGATTATACCGTTGACAGGTAAGAAGTTTCTCGCAACTAAGGAACGAATTCGCTGACGTGGATACTTTTTATCTGGGTACTGGGTCGGGGATGGGTATAGCTGGTGCTGTTACCGCGTCCCCCGCAAGAAGATCCAGATCACGAGGACCACCCACTGTGGTCGAGGATATCGGTCGTCAAAGACGAGCTCGTAGCAAAAGCAGACCACGCGCTTTGTATGCCCCTGATTCAGACGTCGTCCGAGTAAACGGTTCTCCATATCGCTCTTCGCTTATCCATTATGTACACCGATTATCTAATTGTAAATAACGATATTAAACGAGCACATTACGCTCTTTCTAAATAGATTATAGCGTTGTCGAGGTATTGCGAGACGAACCAGCTAGAGTGACTATTCGAGGATTGAGACGATCCTTTTATCCACCTTCCCACCTGCCACCGGTGGACAATTCTCCGCCGGATAAGAAGCTGCAACTTGAATGGGTTTACGGATATCGGGGCACCGATACCCGAAGAAATCTCTGGGTTCTACCGAGTGGAGAACTTTTGTACTATGTCGCTGCCGTGGCTGTTCTCTTTGACAGAGAGGAAAATGCACAACGGCACTATGTGGGCCATACGGAGGATATTACGTGCATGGAGGTATTATCGTTGGTTTCAGTTGCCACTTTAGCTGGATTATAATCGATCGGAAAGATATTACGGGAACCTAAAATATATAAGACGTTAAAATAAAAAAAAATGTAAAAAGATAATTTAACATCTCCGGAATTTTAATGAATGTAAATGTTTCAACGTATTCGCTTAATGTATATGGTAGGTTCACCCAAGTAGAGAGCTGGTGGCATCCGGACAAAAAGCTGGTAGACACAGAAAAGCGCAACCACACGTTCGCATATGGTCAACAGAGACTCTGCTTACTCTGTACGTGTTCGGAATGACTGAGTTCCAGATGGGCGTCTCCGCGTTAGCGTTCTCGCAACTGGTAAAATATCACACCCAAATGCACGCATACGCGATACTAATGTACTAACATAACGTGAACCTAAATATCGTATAAAAAGGAATTGAACAACGAGCACATTTCTATATGATTCTCGGTGCACAGAACGGGGGTAGTTACGTATTAGCGGTTGACGCTGGCAGGGAGGCGATACTCTCAGTGTGGCAGTGGCAATGGGGCCATTTGTTGGGTAAAGTGGCGGTAAGCTTTTCTCCACCTACTTCGCGCACGCTACAATGTCATGATCATATATCATAATGTCCGCGTGTAATACCAATTTTTATAGACCATGCAGGAGGACCTAACCGGTGCAGCTTTTCATCCTCTCGACGACAATCTGCTGATTACGCACGGTAGAGGTCACTTGACCTTCTGGAATCGGCGGAAAGACGGTTTCTTTGAAAGGACGGACATTATCAAACCTGTACGTTGTAATGTGAAGTAAACGCGCGCTCGTCTATTTGGAGCTGCTTACTAATTCTGATTTTCCATTTAAGCCGTCCCGCACGCACGTGACTAGCATCCAATTCGAGCAAGACGGAGATGTCGTCACGGCAGACAGCGACGGTTTCATCACCGTTTACTCCGTGGATGCGGATGGTGCATACTTTGTACGAATGGAATTTGAGGCGCATAATAAAGGCATTAGCTCACTTGTTATGCTATCAGAGGGAACGTTGCTCTCTGGCGGAGAAAAAGACCGTAAAATCGCCGCGTGGGATTCTCTTCAGAATTACAAACGTATCACGGACACTAAAGTATGTGTGTAACCTAGATTTTAATTAATAGTCAAGTATTATATGTTATGCTATCTCTGAATGTTACATTACATAGTTGCCAGAGGCAGTAGGAGGTGTGCGAAGTATCTATCCTCAGAGACCAGGGAGGAACGACGGAAATATTTATGTTGGAACTACCAGGAATAATATTTTAGAAGGTTCTCTTCAAAGAAGGTTTAATCAAGTCGTGTTTGGCCATGGCAGGCAGCTGTGGGGCCTTGCTGTGCATCCTGACGACGAAGTGTTCGCTACTGCGGGTCATGATAAGAATATTGCACTTTGGCGTAGACATAAACTCTTGTGGACGACGCAGGTATTAATTTAAATCATCAAATCTTCACATTCAAATAAAAATTTTAACTAAAATCTTAACTAAAATTCAAATTCAAACGTAATGTTTGCTTAGGTCGGTTTCGAGTGCATTTGCATAGCTTTCCATCCTTTTGGAGTTGCCCTTGCCGCTGGTTCTTCTGAAGGTCATCTTTTAGTCCTCGCCGCAGACACAGGCGCAGCTGTAGCAACCCTTAGAGTTTGTGGTTCACCTTTATCATGCATTGGCTATAATCCAAGTATGATACACATATAAAACACGATTATATATATTTGTATATTTTTGTATGTTGATTATAAAAGATATAAGACTCTATTTTTGTTGAACAGCGGGAGAAATTGTGGCGATGGGTTCTCAGAATGGCAGTGTATATCTCTTTAGAGTATCTAGAGACGGATTCTCGTACAAGAAGAGCAACAAGATCCGCGGAACGCAACCATTAGTGCAGCTCGACTGGAGTTCCGATAGCAGATTTCTCCAGACTGTTACACAGGACTACGATTTAGTGTTCTGTAACGTTGCTTCTTTTTATAATTAAATTAGCTTTAAACTTCAAAGAGAATAAATATAACTTAGAATACATTTTTCAGGGGATGTGAAAGCCTTATCATCAGAGAAGAGTCCATTAGTTATGAAGGACGTGAAATGGTACACGCACAACTGCATGGTTGGATACATGGTATCTGGTAAGTATACGCAAGTTCTGTAACAGTAAGAACAACACTGTACATTATTATTATTACACTTTCAGGATTATTAAAATAATATTTAACAATACTATTTACAGGAATGTGGAATAATCGTTACTATCCGTTAACGACTGTTCTAACTACGTCAAGTAGGTCAGCAGCTCATGACATGTTAGTCAGTGGTGATGCAGAAGGCTATCTGAGACTTTTCAGGTATCCATGTACCAGTGCTAAGGCCGAATACGTCGAAGAAAAAGTGTATAGTTCCCTAGTGGCCTGCGCCAGATTTCTCTACAACGATCAGAATGTCGTCACCGTCGGTGGGACCGACGCTGCGCTCATGCTTTGGGAACTGGTCGACGAGTAGATAAAAGGACTACCTCTTGTTATAAATTTTGCCTTTGTCTTCAATAGTCTGGTAACTAGACTATTAACGCGATCTGTACAAAATTGCGATGATCCGTTCCATTGTGGAACTTTTTTAATACCAATGAACAAACGCGACAAATGTTTATCTTCTTATCGTTGCGCTGAATACAGTTCAGTAACATGCGTTCAGCAGTTCGTCCTCAGCGAAAGAATTGAACGGCTGAGTCGATACTTAGCAAATTTTGCAAACGTTTTCATTCAACTTGACTCGGTTGCCAAGCATGTTTTTTCCGGCGATAATGTGTTCGTCGTTTATTGTCCAATATCCAACCTGAAGAGCGTTAAAACTGTCTGGCATGTTTGTCTGTGGCCTCAATTTTGTGTCGATGAATCTTTCTAGAGACAAGGAGACATTTTTCACGTTTTAAGTATAGTTTCGTGCAGCAGCAACGCAGTTCGCGCTTTATTCCCTGAAACGTTGAAAGAAGTAGTTTGATATTTGTAAACGAAAGGAAGATAAGATCTACTAGAAATATATTGCATCGCTCGACTGTCTTGAAGTTAAGCGTCTTGCAGGTGAAATACATTCACTTTTTACATCCGTTACCACATCATAGCATCTTGTGAATTTCTCCAAGACATTCGCCTCCACGAAATAATCCGTACACGATGTTTTTAATTATTTTTACTTCTTAAGACCGGCATTTGACCAGAATTTCTCATTACACGTTTAAAGATCGAGACTTCTGTTAGTATCGACGATAGTAACAGCGAAGGACAAGAATCTATCTTCCCTTCCTTCAACTGTTTTGCCATTGTCGTGTTACGACTTCTTGTATGCATTTATGATAACAGCGACAAACGATAATCGTTATCACGCTACAACGATGCAGTACATTATTAAAGTCGTAATGAAAGCAATACAAATAGGCACACGTTATATGTGTATCCAGTAGGTAGTATGAAAGAAAAAGAAGCAAAAAGAAAAGAAACAATATGTGCACGTTCAGGAGCGTGCAATTTTTGAGGCGCTGGCGCCCCTTGGTAGATTTTAAGTAATGGAGATAGATTTAAACAGAAATTGAGATGAAGACGATAAATATTACATGCACCTTTGTACCGGGACGATGGTCAATTCGTTTTCTTTCATAGTTTCGAAGATTTTAGAGAAAATGCTGTTGCGGGTCAACGCGTCTCTCCGTCGATTCTCCCTTTTGTTCACATCCGTTTCTAGGGAAAACAAATTGATGAAGAATAGGGAAAAATATACAGAGTTTAAACGATATATTACTATTACAGAAATATATATTATATATATATATATATATAAATATATACATATAGTAGTAGATGCAAATGATAACACGAGAATCTCTCATGTTAGCAAGCTATGCTCGGGATCGTCACTGCCATGGCATCGAGTTCGAAATTTTTTCACAGCCTGCATGCTTCAAAATACTGCTTTCTCTGAGAGAGCTCGTGTGATCGAATGTATTTCAGGATACTGATCACCGTGAGCCTTTATCCGAACCTTTAAACGAACTCTTATCGACGATTCAAACCTGCTTTTGCGTTCTATTATTTTATTATGTATTGAGCGAATATCAGACTACACTTGTTACTTTTCTAAGGAAATTTGAATATATGAACTTTGCGATCATTTTTAGAAAAAAAATCTGCGAAAGCAAATAAATTCGTATATTATAAGAATCATTGTAAAAGAGAAATGTTTCAATCGCAGGCGGAACTGAATTTTGCTCTTCGATGCGTCCTGAAACAAAAACGAAAAGGATTCAAACGATCCCTCAAATCTTTAGCATAAAATCGTAACAGTGTAGAAAGCTATCTTACTACAATAAATTCTGCACATTAGATACAAAATGATTGAATCATTACTATTAACTATTAGACGTATTCTAAAAATAATGACAAATTTTTTTTACTACAGGTAATCAGTAAGAGTAAAGTATACACAACTAGTAACTCAAAGCGATTCTTTATTATTAATAATTTTATTTCTTACACTATGAGTGTTCTTGGTAAGCGTCTAAGTGATTCATTTTCCTTTCATTCTCTCAAACGTAACACGTCCACGTCTCCTTTCCTCCTTTGAAACATCTTTCTCTCATTTTTTTCACATCGAACTTCGTATCGCATAGCTATTCAAGGATAGAAAGGTATGAACGTGCCGGCCGCATTCGTGTTCAAAATGTCTATGCGCTACGAAAAGACAGTTGTTTAAAATTCGGCCAAGTATAAAACAGGAACAAATACATAAAATTATGTAAACCAGTACAATTTATATCAGAAGAAGACCAATTACTAATTACTGAACAATTTCCTTATTGTGTTTTCCAATGCTTAATCACTTTATTTCACGAGACGCCATACTCTACCCGTGATGATTTATTATTCAGTTTCATCATCAGTTTAAATCGTGATAAATGCGTGCAAAGTGGTTATTTTATAAATGGAACTTGAACAAAAAATGCGTATAATTACAACTGGAGCGCATGAAACATACTCGAACAGAAATGTTTCGCGGAACGTGCGAGAAAGTTTTGAATTGAAAACGAAGTTTCGTTTTGAACTACAAAGTTACTGTCAACTGATTATTCCATTCTTCCTCTATGATATACAGACTAGATAATACAAGAAGGAAAGCCACCCGTACGTCCGTGTTTTGGAAGCTTTTGCCGTGTTTTCCTTTTCTCTTTTTTTTTATTTCTAGTATTAACAATCGCACAGTTGATCTCTTTAGACACAAGTATCAGCTGTTTTTATCCATTGTCCTTCCTCTATTCCTATAACGTTTTATTTAAGCCGAGTTTGTAAAGACCATTTTACGTTTTATTTTTGCTTCAAAATGAATAAAATTTAACATAATTTGTATACATTATCTGCTAACTGAGGACTGGTGTCTTAAAAATATAATTCCTTGACATAAATATAATATAATATAATAAATATATAATATAACCTTGACATTATTGAAAGTAGAGGAGAATAATGAATAAAAAAACTGACACTTATAATAAGGTCCTACAGCGCCGCGGAATCGAGGTACGACGAGAGGCTCTTGTTAATCCCCTCTGAAGACAGGCCCTAAGCGTGGCGCGGGGGAGCTCTGTGATGTATTCCATTGAAATTCCCAGAGCTTCCTCGATCGCGCCGTGGTAGCCCACTTTAGAGGTTTTAGCCGGTAAGGATCCGGCACTACCTCGCAGCCTCCTCATCCACATGATTAAGTTAGATTGTCGAACTTTTTCCTCTCCTCGTCCTTTCGCTCCTCTTCTAATTTTCTTCTCTCTTCATCATTTCGTTGCTCTTGTAATTCCGCCCTCTCCTCATCTTTTCGTTTCTGTCCCAATTCTCTTTTCCCTTCATGCTGTTGCTCCTGCTCCAATTCTCTCCTCTCTTCAATCTCTTGTTCTTGTTGTTTTGTTGCGTTTTTCACAGAATTATCAGATCTCTCTTGCGATAGGCCAGCTTTGGTGAACAAATGGATCGGCCGTTGGAATCCTTTCGATGGGTGCGGAGGTATCGATAACACCTCGTATTTGGAAAAGCCGACTTCAGAAGATAAGAGATACTGCGTGAAGTTATGCGGTCGAAATTCAATACTCTCATAATTCTTATATATCCGTTCCTATGACAAGAAAACAAAGTAATATATATATATATCAATTTTAGGATAATATAATGATTAAATATATCTTTTAAAACAAGTAGGGAAATACTTACTGTAAGATTCTTCTTCTTGGTGTAACTACTCCAACCTTGAGGTTCTAGTAATAAAACTCCACCGGGGCGTAATTGTGCGTACATACGCCTGAAAGCCTGTTTTAAACCTGCATCTCCGAAATTCAAGTGTATCCATTTAGTTATCGACAGACAAAGAATTGTGTCGAACTGCGGTTGTTCTGTACATAATAGTGAATCGTCCTCGAGCACGTAATTACCCTAAAAATAAATATATTAAAATTTTTTAGAACTTAAATTTACGTGATATAATATATGTAATTTAATACAATACCTGTACAAAAGTGACATTGTAAGGGAAACCTCTGTGACTTTTATTCTTTGTGAAACCTGGAATGTCAACTGGACCATAAATAATTGGCATAGATATTGGAAAGAAGTTTACATCTTGGTGATCACTATCCTCGTTACCAGCAGGAGACTGTGCACAATTGACATAATGTTTAATATTTTTTCGAGCTATATTGATGAGAGTTCTATCAATATCTATACCAGTTACACTGCGGGCAGAGAAATCTCTTGCAACAGAAAGAGTAATATGACCAATGTTGCAACCAATGTCTAATACATCTTTGTCAATAAATAAATATTTGTACTGTACAAATACTGTCAGTCTTGTATCCATATCATTATGAGAATTACGGTACCCATAATACCTGTTGTAATTTCCATATTGATAACGAGCATCTTTCTCTCTGAACCTGGGCATCGTTTGTTTCTTCTTCTTATCTTGACTTGGCCTATGCAGTGGTCTGGTCTTCCAGCCACCAGGTTGTGGAATTACAGGACTGACAATTTTATCTTTAACATCCACTTTCCTTAATCTTTTGTCTTTAGGTTCCTCTAAACCTTTCAAACGTAATTTATTCTTGTCTTTCTGTGAACTTTCTGGTTTTGTCTCTTTAGGCTGACTGGATGCATTAGTCGGTGATGAATTCAGTGGTGGTTGTTGTTGCTCTGTCACAATATTGTCTAGAACACTTTGTTCCATGGGTTCTACAATATCGATAGCATCACAGTCTTTAATTTTGATTTCAGTTGAATCACTTGCATCATTCCCAGAACCAGAGGATGCCCGTTTTTTCTTTCTATTTCGTCGCTTAGAACATTTCTTAGTTGGGGATATAAGTTGTTTTTCATATTCCTCGTTGTCATTACAATTGCTTAGATTCAAAGGGTCACAGATATTTGGTGGAATTATAACTTCGATAACCTCTGTTTTATGTCTAGGTGTGGGCAATGGGCTAGACTTAGGTGTAACAGCATTCATAGCTCTATTTATTTCCTCATCCTGCATGCTATTTAAATTTAAAGGATCGCGTATGTTACCACCAAGTAAAAATTTTGTGGGTGGAATAATTGCACCTTCCTTCTTCCTACGTTTATATGGTGGAAAGAATTTACCGTTGCTAATAAAACTCTGTAGACGTTTCCTACCAAATTTAAAATGACGACTGTCTTCGTGCTTGTGTTTTTTATGAGAAGCATTAAATGTCTTTCTCGATTTTTCATTTTCCTTCTTAGTAATATGACCCATTTTGGTGGACCGATCAACTTGTGTGGATGACATCTTTTAGAATCTAAAAAGAGAGTGGCAGAAATTAGATTTAGATTTTGTGTTAAAAATTAATAAATACCATTAAAAAGATAACAATTCGAAAAAATGAAAATAAATAGTAAACCTAAATTAAAAAATATTGCCTGAAACTCGGATTATATTTATTTAACATGGTATATGTAAATTCTACATAGTCGATGAAAATTTTTGTAGTAAAATTCCGAACTATCTAAGCACATAAACGTTATCAAAGAATAACGTAAAACATAAAAGAAAAGGCGTTGTGGTAGGCTTTAAGATAATCTTCTTCTATAATGAATAACCGAACAACGAACGCATCGTATCACATAAGAATTTATCACATAAAATCTTGTTCGTACATATTACGTACATAAATTTAAAAGAATATTTCTTAGTGGTTGAAGCAATTATTTGTCGTCCCGCGAGCTATTTAAAATCGCGTGACTTTAAAAGTATTTGTACGCCTAATATTTTTATAATAACTCAATTAAGTTAGTAAGCATTCAATTGGGATCAAAACAAATTTATGTATTAAAAATAGAAAAAAGTTTTTTATTTAATAAAAAATCAACCATCATAATCATCTCTTCAGTGACATTATATGACTTTTTTAATTTAATTTTAAAGACGGCGTCGAGACGAATTCAAGGGTGTCATAAACAGTTAGTTTTCTCCTATAAGTTCTTAAGAGAATCAAAAGCAGATGAACAAATACTATTTCAACTGTCAAATTTTTATGTTTATTATATGATACATTTATAACGCATTATTGAAAATAGTTGTATGCTATTTTCATACGTAGAACATTGTTAATGTAAATAGTTTTTAATGTATCAATTGATCGTTTAAAGTTATTGTAAAAAACGTAGGTATACAAATATCGTTTTAACTCACGGTATACTCGACTCTCTGCGTAAATTTATCATTCCCGCGACCGCGCATGCGTAGATTATGGTTTATGGCGTTTTGTAAACGAATGGTCGTCTAACCCTACGGTTTTCGTTTTGGATTTTTCCCTTTAGATGCCTTGCTAAACGTATAAACTTACCGTCAAATGTCTTGCACCCGACTTTGGTTTCAGTTCAGTATACTTCTTGCTCGCATTAAGCACAAAAATCCACGTTTGTCACAAAATATGTGATGCACCCAGCTCCGAACTGTCGTTGTGCGCCCATCAACGATGGCGAATAGCTGCTTTGCTTGCTTTGCTCAAACTCCATTTTCTATGTGGGTACCCGAATGAACTGAACATAGCTTCGGCAATTTTCGGCTCCGAAATACAATTTGATTGGACGAAAACAATTTTTTGAATACTGTATAAATGCAGAACCCTTAGAAAATTGCAGAAAGTTTTGTAATTCAATTGTTCGAATATTCCAAAAGGAAACATGTATATATGTGAATATATATATATATATATATATATATATA
>NC_057780.1:15355832-15500832 GCF_014825855.1 Bombus pyrosoma
ATATATATATATATACCTATATATGAATGAAATGACTAATAAAAAATTTAATTTGTTACTTTATTACTTATTATAGTAGTTTAGATGTAACTTATTAATGGAAATTCGGTTATACGATTCTAAAGATTATACAAAATAATTAATTCAACACCGATCAAATTAACGTTCTTATGTTATATTGAGATATCTACGAACGATTAATTATCACTCAAAAATATTAGTTACTTGGCGAAATAAAAGTGATACAATTATATTAAGTAATGTATTTAAACAATTACTTAGAAATAATCGCTAGATTACTTTAATACAATGATAATGAATATGATGAAGTATCTTACTATTTAAATAATATATTTTACAATATCTGCATGCACTAAACTACGATGAGACCTATAACTGACGTAATGACGCAACTGGCAGTTTTTTGAATCACGAGCAAATTACAACATAAATACGCGCGACGAAATTTCAATACACCAATGACAGTGTTGGCGGGAATTGCCAGATTTCAAAACCATTAAACTAACTAATTTGTTTGAATTTATTGGGTCGCCCGGAAAGTTTGTTCTGATTTAAATTTCCATTCGATATACATTTATTGAATTATATAGATGACATTTTGTTCCACGACATTTCTCCATCTTTCACACAACTTGAATATCCTTCCAGAACCTCTCAGGTTTTTCGGCGAAAAACTTTTCAATATGACCTTTCATGTCGATCAAATTCCTTAAAAATCGGAACGAACTCTCCGAACAAACCAATATATTACCTTTACCGATTACATAAACAATTTAAATACATTCAAAGAAAACAATTTAAATAAATAGACAAGTTTATAAATTTAAAATTTCAAAGGCGTTTTTAAACGATATATATATATATATATTCGTACATATATATCGTATATATATATATATATATGCACACATATATATGTTTCTCATTTGTTAAAAAATCTAGACTTTCATTGGTTTGTGTTGCTTTGCAGTAAATACCGTGCAAAATGACGTGCGAACCCCATTACAAATGCTTCGGGTTTCTCGTTCAATCGTAATTTTTAGTCATCCCGCGAACGCGATTTTTTTCTAATAAAATTGAGCTGTTTTCGCTTAAAAAAGATAAAATCTTTCTTTTCGTACACAGTGTTATGATATTAAATGAAATTTGAACCATGCAACAACCAACTGAAAACTGTATGCAGGAAAAAAATTTTCTGTTTGAAAGATCAGATTTGAATCGACAAACTTCCAGGATGTTATTTGGAAAATGGAAATTCGGGCAAGTGAAATATTCTAATTCGTCAACAAATTTGTTTTCACAGGTATCATACTGAAATGATTACTCTCTGCCAATACATTGAAGAATTAATAAAAGCCTTGTTTTATCCTAATTTTGAACAGACCAATTTGTTTCATAAACAATCGTTCGAAAATACACCCGACTCGTTTGTTACACCACCAATGGATAAAATATGTATAACAACGCCAAAGGCACCGGTCAAATATAAAAAGCAAATTAAGAAAGGAGGTTTAAGGCCAAAAAAGTTACATTACACCGACGATGAATTGGATGCCATAGATAGTGGCGTTTATATTCAATTTAACCAATCAAATGATACGTTTCACAAGCAACGTATAGCAAAATGCAATAGATTCGATTCTTCGCAGAGTCAAATACATAGATTACGCGCGAAATTAGACAAGATTAAAGTACAAACGAACGATAAAGAAAACGATAAAAATATTATAGGAAACAACAAGAACAATGTAGTACAAGAATCTTCTGTAGGTAGGTCTACAAAATGTGAGAAAATATACATGCACGTGTCGAAAACTAAAAACATTGATACCAAAGGGAAATTAATTCACTTTCGCGTATAACAGTATATGTTAGCTGTTAATTTAATTATAATAAGTATGTTATTATTAAGGGAAAGATTGTAATAAGATTGTATGATATAATACCATTTTATAAAATAATAGATTTACAACGAGTAAAATTTATGCAAACTTAAAATGTCTCGGATATTTAATATATTCACTATGATATTGAAATGGTATTTTTTTTTTTTTTGGTTTCTCAGTATTCAATCCAAATGCAAAAACATTATCACAATGTGACAATAATCTTAATTGGAAAGAAAAATTACATTGGCTACAGCCTAGAAGGGATGTTGGTGTATGGATTGAATGCTGTAGAAAAAAATGTAAAAAATGGAGATACGTTGAAGATTATCATGATCCAGTAGATGTGCCTAAAATATGGTATTGCGAAATGAATTCTGGTCTGTACATTTTGTTTTGAAATATATTGTATGTTTCATATGTACATATGTGTTTAACTTTATTATATGATTTCACAGACAAATCAATGGCATCTTGTGATATAGCAGAACATCCTACATCATATAGCATCAAGACTGATTTAATTGAAAATGCTTATAACGCAGGTAGCATTGTTTGGGCATACGTCAAAGGCTATCCATGGTGGCCTGGTATTATTAGCGACTGTCCTGATACTTGCACATATTACAAATTATCTAAAAATTCCTCTAAACCTGTAAAGTTATATTTTCTTTCCTATATAATATAGCCTCTATGTTGGATGCTAAAATATATATATATATATGTGTGTGTGTGTATATAATTTACAGAGCAAATACTATGTCACATTTTTTAATGAAGAAAAACTTGAAGCTAATTGGATCCTGAAACGAAATCTTAAACCACTTGCAACAAATAAATATAGTACACTTATTAAAAAGGTATTTAATCTTATTCAATTTAATCTCCTCAATTTCACTATAAATAATAATGGTCTTTATTGCAGACAAAGTTTAATGGAATTGATTACCAACAGCTCTTACAAAAAGCATACAAAACAGCTATAGATGCTCTTGCATTATCAATTTTAGAAAGGTTAAGAAGATTCAGCTTTCTGGCACTATATGAAAAATTTTATGACATTAACAACAATTCAACACAATTAATTAGCAACACTACAAAAACCGATATTTTATCAGAAATGGATACAAATTCAGATGATGAAATATCCTGTTCACATCCCACAAACAAGCATTACACTTTGAAAGAGTATTATTTAGAAGTAATATGTAAAAATCGAAACGCATTGAGTAACGTTGCGAAGTAATTTTTATCGTAAATTCAAAAACAATAAATACATTGATGTTATAAAATAAATGATTAATATGTACGTATGTTCATTGCAGTTAAACATTATTTGACATAATAGTAATTATATATTAAATATATTTGTAGTATATAATTTTATACATTGTCCAAATCATATAAAATAGAAAATACAACTTGAAAATTTGTTTTTATAAATTGCTCTTTACGCTCTTACGTATTTTGTATCGAATACAAAACATATGTTTATGGTTATAAAATGATAGAGTTGCTTATCGACTAAGCAACTACCAAGCGAGTATTACTCTAATTTCTTATTTAATTCATAGAATACCCGCGTTGCGGCAGCACATAACACAGAATGTCTACATATTAAAATTACGATATCAAATAATAAATCATCCATTTGCTAATTCTCGATCTTTTTACATAAAGCAATTCTTTACGTTCAGAATTTTATGCTAAATTTTATGTTAATCTATATATAATTCGTTGATATGAATTAACTATGAATTTATCAAAATTATGGTTACGGTTACCGTTATTTAAAGAAGACATAGAAAAAAAGAATATAAATCAATTAACGTTCTAATATTATCAATTAATGTCTAATATTATGTATATAAATATATATATATATATTTCGAATTTTAATATTTTTCTATGAAACAACTTATAACATATCAATCCTTCTTTTCATTTCTATCTAAGACCATGCATATAAAATGCAGCAAAGTTACTAATGTTACTATAACCGAGATTAATAACCTATTGTCGACTGTTAATTCGTTGATAACGTTGTAACATTTATTAAAATATCCGTCGTTTCTTACAGGATGAGACGATTATTCTCTATTGTTCTTCGAATAATAAGGCTCGATGATGAATCGTGTCGTGAATTAATTAAGATAAGTTGTCAACTCTGATTATTGACATGAAACATCTCCTTCAAGAATCATCACAATAGGAACGACGAATTCTTGTGGATCATTGTCGAACAGCTGTGCATTATAATTAAAATGAAAGTGTCTGATGGAGGCTAATGATGCTGTTTACCAACTGACCCCGCTTCTTCGTATTCGATGTCACCATTCGATTGCAGAACCTTCTCTTGAACGGAAATCAAACGTATATAAATGGTTGTAAATCGATATGTTAATGTGGCGCAAAGTTCGGCGGGGTCGGTTAGGTCAATGTGACGTCAGCGGATACGGAGACCCTCGACGTGGTGAACTGCGACAATATTTGCGTGTAAAACGTTTCTTGAATGTATGCATACGGTATGATCGTGGCCAATATATCGACTTGTCCCTTCCTTATTTCGGAATTCTGCCGGAAACAGGTCAGCGCTAACCTTAGCAGTAGTCGATCATTTTTGCGATTTCTACTGATGCAGGTAATACGTATTAATGTTAATAAAGAATAGACATGAGTTTGTTTAGATCGATCGTATAAGAACAATTGAGGATTCGAAATTTGACCTTGAATCTTTAGATTACTATTACAGAGGATGTATAGAATAATTTATATTTTCTGAAATTTTTCCACGGAAGATCAAATATTAAGGTACTCAGTCGATAAATTCTATGTCAAAAATAGTATCAGAACGTAGAATAAAGTAATAAAGAAATAAACGAGACAATCCAAGTAATTATGTTCACATTTATTTTGTCTACATGCTTACAATTATATCTAGCATGTGATTTCGAAAGATTGTAATATTAGGTTAAGGCGGTTGAGGTATAGACATATACCTATATATACAATCTTACTATTTATAACCATAAAATATAATAAAATAATATAATGTAATAATAGTCTTTTACCGTATTGTAGGATAATAATAGATTTTTCAATGCCAAAACATTATCGACATTTCTTATTTGTTTCAGGCGATTAATATCGAAAGAGAAGAAACGGGAAAAATGGGACAAGATCAAAATAAATTAATAAATTGAATAGTCAGTCGTTTCTTTGGATGACCCGTGGTCCATTCTCTGATCCTTCACAGTTAATGCTCCTCCCTGTTGATTCCACCATGGAGAAAAAAGAAAAACGATAACCCCAGATACCATAGCGAGTACATACGTGTTTGTTATCATTCTCGTAATACTCGGACGATCGTGTTGCTAACCGAGGTATGCTCGGGTTATCTGGCCTGTTTGTCCTTCGTTATAATTTCGTTACGTTTCTTCGCGCTTTTCCTCGCTTGCTCTCCCACAAAAAAAAAAAGATCGCTCATTAATTTACCTCCATAATCGTCAACAATTACCGGTAGTTTTCATTACTTTTCTTACCCGTTGAGCAAACGAAGGAAAGAAAACGTTCAGATTTTATTGTAGTGGCGCCTTATATGTCCATTACTTTCAGCGTGTAAGAAAATCGCCGTCAATTTTTCAACATTTGTAAATATCAAAGATGGTTATTGTATGTATAGAGCGGCAATAAAATGGCGGAATAAACATTTCTGAACTTAGTAATATCTCAATTAATCGTTTAATAGACTACAATTCGCATGTTATTTTTAAATAATTACTCTCCGAGAAGATTTTACATTTTAAAATGATCTTAATGAATCATTATATGATCTTTTCGATACTCGTGTACATATTTTTAATGCATTTTAAGGAGTTGAGCAATTTATTAAATTAATAGGCAACAGATAGGCAATGCAACAAATTTTTGTCATTCTTATTTTACATCTATATACATGTAAAGTAACATGAAGCTAACTGCTCGATAATTTCAGATACAGCGTATTCGCTTTACAAACGAGTTTTCAAAATGGCCAAAATGTATCGAATGGATAAGAACATCAGGCAATGTTTTATCATACGATAAATCCAGCTTATCGATCATGCTTGCGTTTCGTTCCGATGCGTTGTTTAAATCAATTTCGTTGATGGACAGTGCAACGCGATACCGTGACGGAGTGCCATTTTAATCATCATTAATGAGCATTTCGATCATTGAAATACGCTCTCTTCGGCGTTGCACAGACAAAACGGTTGGATACACGGGATGACGCTCGTAAACGAGACATTTATTGGTCGTAAAGGCATGCTGTAGGCTGTATCTTGTGCAGTTTGGACCGATCCTTAAAACGTAGAGAACTCGTCTTTCTGACGATCGTTTTGTACCAGCACGTTTAGGAACCATCATATGACAATGGGGGCGTACGTAGTTGACAAACATGGGAGCGGCGTATTGGGTCGATGGCAAAAGGAATAAAGGGAAAAAAGGGGAAGGATATAGCAGTTGGGATATATGTATGTATGCGATGAAGAGAACATATTCTGACTCGACCTTTCTACCTAGCCTTACGTGTATTTCACTCGCTTTATACCTAGGCGTGGTCTATGTGTTCCCTTGCCTCTGTGAATTATCGCGCTTCCGGTAGAATCGTTCGGCAGAATAATTCGTTGGACGAAATTAACATTGAATTAAAGTCTTTTTCTCGAAACGAGAAATCGATCCTATTGTTTCTCAAAGAAGCATAAATTTGTGTCTGATATTACTTTCTCCTTAATTCAAATTATTTTATTTAGAATCAATGTGCGTAGTTTCGAAAATATTTGACTCTCTCCTGATATTAATTGGAAAATTCTTTTCCAGGCTAAACGAGCATTTAATGAGCTTTCAAGGAAACATTAACGAGTATTACGTAATGAGAATTGGAATTCCAGGGAAAAATGTGCTAATTCGCCAGAAAGGCATCGGCTACAGAGATGTTCCATCTATAAGGACCGAAGAAAAAGGAACGAGATGATCATCGAGCTGTGTGGTTATGCGTTCGCTTTTGCATAGTTTCATGGTTCGTGGATTTCGCGGCCGACCAACCGAAAAACTAAAACGATGCTATGGTAACGCCGTTTCTAAATGCGTCTCTGGTGACGCGTCTCGCAAAGGCCTCTTCTTACTAAATGTGACTTTAACGAGCAACATGGAGAACGAGAAGTACGGGGAACGACCTGCGCACGGATTTGGGCGCGGTCAATGCCGTCTAGATGTTCGCTATTACTATCCGGACCTCCTGGTATTTTCGTCATGGCCTACTAATACACTCCGCAAATTCTTGCCCTACCACGGGGGCCACTGTTCGACAATGACGTAGTCGAGGAAATATGCCGATCGTGAACCATGTCACTGACCGTGATGTCCAATTTCTTCGCTTTTTATTCTTTGAAAGCGAGCCAGTTGAATCCGTCGTACCATCTTCTTTGTTAGATGCGCGATAGATCCGAAAACAACAATCTCTTCTTGATTCGCATTTGATCGCTGATCATAACCTAAAACTTTTGTACAATTTGTGTGTTGTACTTTAGAAATTCGGAAGTGAAATACCAAAGAGTTGCGAAATAAATTTCTCAGGAAGAAAGATGCATATACGATTGACGACTGCTTCTATAGCCTTAGCTGTCTTGTGAAAGCATTCTTTTTCCGAAATGTTTAGTCTTCCTTGAGAAGAGCTTCGAATTTCTTAGCCTAAGGAGTTCGACTTGCTATATATTCATGATTATCATCGTTGCGAGGAAGAACAAAAGACAGATGCATTTACATTTGAAAGATTTGTACAACAAGGAATTTTCCAATCGAATACACCATTTCCCGACAGTATATATGTATAAGTATATTAATCATCTTCCTTCGATGGTCATGGTTTTTAGAAAAATTATATTTTTATAACCTATTTCACTACCTAATGCGGAGGTATGCTCATGATGTATGTATTGGGAACCGAGTTGCCCATAGTCAGAAGCCACTCTTCTTTCATTACGAAATGCTATTACCTTGTAGCGCGTGTCTTAAAAACACTAGGAAATTAAACGTTTACGCAATCTTCTCACTTTTAGAATTCGCTAAAGAAAGACGTACAAAAAACATTCAATTTTTAACGATTTTTGTTATTCGAGAAAATGTATTCATGTTACATTCAGTAAGCTATAAAGATATTAAAGTTAATTTTCAGTCTTACAATGAAAAACTGTCTTTCTATCTGCATCTCGTCACAATTGCCAACATGTGTAGAGTCGATGATGCAATATCAACTATATATATATTTGTTTCTCCGCGCATCGAACATTTATCTGTTCAACTCATTATCGATGAACGCCAGTCTTGCCCTATTTCGTAAGCCTCGGTCATCGTGCAACGCTATTTAGCTCCCAAGGCGATAAAATTTTTTGAATTTGGGACACGAGAAAACACAGGGTCGTTAGGTCGTTCCCAGTTGATAATATACTACCGATGTGAAATACATATAAGTGCATTTGTTAAACAAATGATACAGCGGTGAATAGGGTGAGATTTCACTCAACGACAAGTCATGCTACACGGTGAAGATGATATAAATCATCATTGCGACGAATCGAACGTCCCATTCGAACGCGCATTATCGCGTCTGGCAATCGAGGCAGATAAAGAGTTCTCTGTCGCAATCAACTCGTGCTCGTAATATATACCGTTGATAATTAAGCGATCATTGCTTTTTCTCATGACTACTTTTCCTTTTCTTTAGAATGCTAAATGTGTATGGGACTTCGCAAGGTAAAAACAGAAAGATAAGAAGTCTGTAACCACGCGTTATGAGCCTTGAACTCATTGTCACTGTTGTCAGTGACGAAGCACTCTGTGCCAACAGTCGTCGTCATGAAGTGCAACAATGTGAGTGTACTTGCAACTTTAACGTTACCTTCGATGACTAACGATTTAATACGAATTCCACTAGCTACTCAAGAATTTAGTCACATTTTATAAGATGTATGTAAAGTCGTAAAATAATTTTGTGAATTATATTCTACATTGACGAATATGACTGAATCATTGAAGAACTGTAGGTTTATTCGAATATGTGAGGAGACAAGATAGCGACAACCGAATGGTTTCAATAGTAGAGATTCGTTAGTTGTTTCCTTCACTTATTTTTTACTAGTTTCCATAATAGGTACTGATGTTTAGAAAATTGAAGTCTATATGCTTGGCTTATATTGACTGCAGCGAATCTTAAACCTTCGATAAATCTTGGGATTCTTGAAAAGTCGATGGATATTCGATATTTTACATCTACAATCCTTTGTATATAAATTTATATTATATACATTTCATTTTTCTTACATATAGAAGATACCTTATATATATATACAAGGACAAATGTGAAAAAAAGATCACATTGATTTTACTAAAATAAACATATATATCCTATTGCTATGTATTAAAATGGTTGTTTGTTCAAAATGATCTCAATTGTGACTTGTGATCACGAAAGATGATTAATTAATAGAATACGGTAGCGATGTGCGAATGCAGTCATCGTCCGTGCCCGCCACCTGCATCATTCACGGGGTGCGTTAAGTCGCATCCCCGCTCCTGATATCGCGCGAACCCACTTCCCCACCACGCTTCCGTCGTTCGGTGGAACGAACGCACTCTCACGCACACGTTGCTCTATCCCCACCATTCAGCGGCGCGATGGAAACGCGCACTCGTGACTGGTGGAGTTCTCGTCAACCTTCGCGCAGCTTAGTCTGCGCCGCTCATTCCACTGGTTTGGATCTTCGTTTACGTTCGCAGTTGTTCCGGCAGTTCGTTCAGTTTCGTGCACGTCGATGATCCCGTTGGTGTAACGGAGTTACTTGGCTATTTCGACCGCGATCGTCGTCCCCGATTGTTGATCGTCTCGTCAATAGAGTTGTAAAGTCAATTCGCCATCGAAACCGGGAAACGAGAAGTATATACACATCGACAAACGAAAGCCGGTTCGCATGTATCCTGTCGCCGCACACGCGTTACTGAAAGCGGAAGGAAGTCTATGGTCGATGAAAGAGATATAGTGAAGTCGTAAAATCGGTCAGAGCCACATAGATACCTTTTAAGGATTCAAACAAAAGTAAAGTAATTTGAGACTATTGATTTGAGAATTTTCGGGATTATAAGGAGCCTAGAGCCTCGTTCAGGGCCGTACGATGTCAACTCGGAGCTATTCCTTTCCGCGTCTTTCGTAGATGAATGTTTCAATTTTTTACAATTGTAAACGAATTTTTATTATTTCGGCGATTGTTACTAAGACATTGAAGGGAATTAACATCGTAAAACTTTAACGAAACACTAAAAGTAATACGATTTTAATGCATGTTCCATGTCGTGCTAACGTGATTTATCATCCAGACCGCATGGATCATTGCCGAACCACGCGGTACGAGACTTATTACTGCAAGATTTTTGTAATCTAATATCTAAAGGGCTTCTATGCAATACGTACATACATACTATGCGATACATCAATGAGTCTCTCCGTTTAATGCTTTAATTTACGACTTCACTGCGGCAGTGCTCCGTTAATTGGCCACGTTTTTACATAGATAATATCAGGGACTCGCCTTACGAATTCAATTGTAAGAATTAGTAGGGATAACAATGGTCGGTTAACGTGGCACTACGAGAGTACGGTTCCATCGACTATACTTCTCATCCACGTCTCTCCGTTTTGTCCCCACTCTACTCGGTTCTTCGTTTTTCGCTCCGTTCGAAGCGTTCTTTTCCACCTTCTGTCTCGTTTGTCTCCTACTCCTTCACGTTCGTTCTCGATCGTGTGCCACGCTTCCGGCTGACAGTGCGGTTTTCGGGCCTGCGCGACTCGCCAATATCGTATCCTTCCTTCTCCTGTGCGATTCTCAGTGATTTACGAATCTCCTGACGAATCTATTTCTTCGAGCTTACTCGTCGTCGATAGCGTAAATAAAGGAAGATCGCGTCGAGACGTCGTGCACTTTACTTAAGAGTGCGTCATATCTCGTATCTGGAAATGGTGCACCTGTCCGTCCTTTTCGCTCTATGTATTTCGACGAAGGATCGATCGAAAATCTTGCAAGGATTTGGTTATGAGGCCCCGATGTCGACGATCATCACCGAATATGTACTACTGGAAAATGAAACGCCTTAAACGTTTGGTGAGTGAACATTCTGCCTTAAATTTATAACTTCTTTTATGATTTTTGCGCTTCCAGGCATTAGTTTACAATAATGTGTTATGAGATATTGTATAATCGCGGAAATCGAATTTTTATAATCAAATACGTTTGTAAAGGGATGTTCACAAAAAAAAAAAATAGACTGACAATTTTATTCGTTAGGAACTTTTTCAAAGTTGATGATTTATCGATACCCATGTCGGGACGGGAACGACGTGGGATTATGTAACGCGCGTAATTTGAACGTGTATACCACGTGCCCACTTATGTTACTATTTTTACTTCATCATTTCTCTTCTTACCCATTTAAAATTGTTCGATCGAAACAACAGAAAAAAAAATCATTAATTTAATTGTGATTTAGCCGGAAGTCATATTCTTAACATGCCTAATAAACATACGTATTACGATTGAAACCGCTGAATTGATTCGAACACGAGGAATACTGGAAACGGGTAGGCGGGTGTCGTTAGACACGGACACGCCCATTGGTCGGGCTCATCGTCGTCCGTATGTTTCGCGAAGCTTAATTGAATTAAACGCCTTGTAGTGGTTTTCTAAGGTCGTTTGGTGTCGCACCATATTTGGCTGTCTAAAAAGCACATTTCGCCCTGTGGACTCGTGTTTCGATATTTTTTCCTGTGTTTCTTTCCCTACCAATTATTCAAACATGCTCTGGTCGGGCTATTATTAGATTCGTTTCGGTTGGGATAGTTGAGGAAGAAGGGGGAACGTTATCGAGAGAACCGCGTCTTGGCTTCGTGTCACGCTACGCGATACGTGACACGCCGTCGAATAATTTCTTCGAACGATTTCAGAACGTAGTTTGCATCTCGTGAGCATATACGTTAAATTCGAGGATATATTGCAACGATCAAACTTTTGAAATAATCTTAAGTTTCGAAATAAATAAAATCATCGAGTTCATGGAAAGCTGTTAAATGTACTATTTAAAAATTGAAATATTTAAAATCAGACGTTCAAGGAATGAAACTGTTGAAACGATTACAAACTAGAGTCAAGAGTGTCCATCTCGTCGTACGCACGCCCTTATCCTGTCGAATGAAACGGACGTTCGACACCAGAGCGCGTTGCGTCTTGTATAGCAACGCGTATAATATGCACAGCGCACACTGTGAACTCGTATGCGAGTAGTCTGGCGCCAGCAGGTGCAGTTAAATATAGCTTATGCAACGGGTATCCTCCTTTCTTTCTTTCTTTTTCTCTTCTTCTTTATTCTCCTTTCTTCTATCCTCCTTCCCTTGCCCCACGAAAAATGGCACATAAACAAATGTGAAGTAATAAAAGATACTAATTTCTCCTTACGAAGGATCCGATATTTTAGAACATTTGTAATCGACTGAGAGCGCGTTCTCGTAATAATAAATTAATACAAATGTTTTGTTTACACCAGTTCGCACGGCGGAAATATTGCGTTTCGAAATGAATCGATGTATCCCTTGTCTTTCGCGATTTCGACAAGGAGAAGGGAAACAACCGCGAAACCGAAGCTATTCGAGGGACATTAGAATCTAACACGGTTTTGTGCACCTGCTTGCGCGGGTGCGTTAATCTCATTTTTTCGGAGATTCTTCTAATCGCCTGCCAGCATGCATTTTCTATGTTTGCTTGTTTTTTGTTGTCATTCGTGGGCCGAAATATTTTCGAAAGTTTTCATCGAATTTTATCTTTCTTTTTCTTTTTGCATTGTTTATCGTATATTCGATAAAACAACGGGGCTAGAATTTTCTCAAGTAGGCTAGAAAATTAATTCGTGTGCAAATTTAGTTGAAAAGATTCTTATGTACGAGATGACGACTTCGGTTTACGAAAAGTATGGGAGAGAATTAGCATTCCCGGGAGCACCAATTAAATTTTTACTGCAGCCCATGAAATTACTCCATCATATCGTGGAATAGTGTATCGAAAAACCTTTTTATTCCTTTTTTGCGCGCAGGACGTCGTTCGATTCCTCCTTGGTGAACAAGACCAGCCATCTTTAAGTAAAAAAAGGAACATATTAATGCTCATTATGGATATTAGCCTTCGGCCATTTGCATAAAGGCGGAGACGTTGATACAACTGGTCGTGCGATAACGAGCGACGGATGGCATGACTGGTTGCCAGAGAATTTTTATTTTTCCCCCCTTCCTTTCTTTTTTATCTTTCTCTTTTCTATTCGCTCGCGCGTGCGCGCTTGCATGACTAACATAGGAAAGAAGAGAAGAATCGTGAATTGCCGAGATTTCTTTTCGTTCCAGTACAGAGCTTACAAATATTAGTTTAACAATTGTGCATGACGAAGAGAGGTTTATCGAAACAACGACCATTTTAAATTTTGTCGAATCTTCGAATTTTTACATTTCGAACGTTAAAATTTAGCATCGTTTTTAAACGGTTTCTAAATAATTTCAAATTTATACAGATATGGCGTTAGTTATATAAAATATAGTCTTGACATGATTGTGTTATTTCGTGTCTTTCCACGGGGGAAGGATATCTTGTAGGAAGAAAAATCCCTACTTAAGTTGCATGCCGTGAGTCGCTTCATAAAACCGGTTGCCAGATACATACACGGAAATGTAAATTTACAGAAGAAGCGGCTCTGAATACTGCGAGAGAAAAAAGAGAAGCTGCTTATGTTGAATGCAGCTCCTGCATACGTGAAATTATGTTAGCCACGGAAATAATATACATACGTTTAATAAAATTAAGGAAATGATCGTTGAGATTAACAGACGAGCTAAAATAAAAGGGAATGAAATATTTATCTTTGACGTTTTCATTATGCTATGTGCGAGAGCAAAAAATGGCGAGAGTAAAAAAGGCGAATTAACAAGTTAAAAGCATAATCGTGGGTATAAAGCTTGAATACAAACTTGCCTTAATACTCTGTCACGACCGTTAGCACAAGTGTTTGGTTGTATTGATAACATAGGTAATGTCGGATTGTGTCAAATGGCGTATTGAAAGTTTTGAAAAAGATCGGCGACATTGGATATATGTACACTCGACCTCGACTCCGTAAACCTCATGACGATATATGCATATAAACTCGCGTATTATTCGGTTGGTATTAAAGTCATCCTCGATTATGTAGGTACATGCATATAGTATGAGCAAGAAAGAGACAGAGAAAGAGTAATGTGGACGGATGGTTGGGAATGAATAGGAGAAAAGTGGATGCGTGCCCATAGGCGTCGCCATTTGCATTATTAAACGAGAACTCTATTTACTTCAAGCTAAACGTAATATCACGTGAAAACTGAATGCAATGATATGTATTATATTTTTATCATGAAAAATTAGTTATCCTTTGAGTAGTAGATTCTTATGTAAAGACTATGTAATCGTTGTTATGCGTTGAAAAGTGCAAGCAGTATAATTGTGTCGACGCTATATTACGTAAAAAAGGGAAAGTTTGAAAGTCATTGAAAAAAAAAAAAGGAGAAATAAGAAGTATAGATTTGGTGTGATTTTATGCCGCGTACAAAAGTCTTGCGACGCCCATGCGTATGAGGAAAAGGGTGGAGCGAGGAGGTAAGAGGCAGACGAAGCACAGCAAGATGCCTTAGGATCGAGTCTCTCCCTGACGGCGTTTATTTATTACCAGTATTAATACCAAGCCCCGCAGAGTCGGTTGGTGATTACATAAAACATGCTTGCCCCTCCTACCATCGGAGGCAACCCCCTCATCTCCACCCTGCTCGCCTTCTATCTGCGAACGATGCTATCTCCCGTGGTAATGGGCCTTGGCAAACGAATCTATTCGAAAAGAAAAGAAAAGAAGTGAAAGAATGAAAAAGCAGAGGAACATTCTCGTTCGGCGTATCTTGGGTCGATTCCACGTGGAAAAAGAGGTGCAACCGTTGTGATCGCATAGTTCGGATTTTAAGATCGACGACCTCTAGGTATTGAACTTGACCCAAACGCGAAACGTGGTTGGCAGATTTTGTAGGTTATATAGGTTAATCATAAGCACTTGGTAAGAATTTGCAGTTATTTGCAGCCATGTTGCTTCTCTTGACTTGCTATATTCTCTGTGTATTCATTATCGATATCCTTACCTTGGCAGATGTTGCTTGCTCGATATCCTTGTCCTCATTCTAACAGTCCTGAACGCTTTTAAAAAGCTCGAACTATATAAAATTAATAACGAACGTCTACGCCCTTCTTGCTAACAATCCAATTGTAAATGAATAATAGTTCCTTCTTTCTGCTCTTCCCCAACTCCTCCAGCGGTTTTCTTTAGTTCCCTGCACGTTTTCACTACCGCACTTATTTGCACCTTGGCATCGCCGCTTTTTTTTTTACGCTCAGTGCACTAAACGTATAAAGCGGGCAGTGACTTCTACGCGCTTTATTGTAATCTCTGAGATCTCTGGGAACCACTTTTTCGCACGTTTAGTTGTTTCTTTACCAACGGACCGACCAATGACCATTGCCAACTTCGAGAAAGTACGGCACTCGGTAACGGGAAACGTTCGTTGGTCCACGATTGTTTCTTAGAAAGAGAAAGAAAAAAGCGACAGGACGGCGTGAGAGAGAAAGAGAGAGAGAGTGAGCGAGAGGGGTCGGCGGAGTGAGTGAGCGAGGGTAAAGGAAAGAGCGAAGAGAACGAGCTAAAAAAAGAAACGAGCCACGAGAACAAGGTGGACGAAACGAATGGACGAAGAAAGATACGAAAAGGGCAAGGGACGAACTCTGAGGACGGTGGATTAAAGCTAAAAACATCGGACGGAGTATCTGTTCACATCTTACCGGGCAGCATTAGATTGAAGTTGAACCTTCTAATACTGTCAGGTAAAGATGTCGTCAGGATTCCGAAATCAACGTGATTGGAATTGTCATCGGGCTGGGATAATTTCACTTGAGTATTGTCGTTGTTCGGATCTGATCTATACTGAATTCGAAACAACTGGCAATTGGTGTTGTTAAAAGCGTGCCCTTTTTACGGATTGTATATTTCAATATGATCTAGTAAAAACTAACTCTTTATGCTAAAATATGTGTATAAGAAACGGAGTTGCGAAATACAAGAACAGTTCAAATTTGTCGTAATCGGTTTTCTTTTTGGATGAATCGCGTATGTTATAAGTTTGAACTTTCCTTGTATTTTTCAGATCAGATAATATGTAATATAGAGAAATAACTATGTTAATGTAGCATCTTATATTAGTTATAGGTATAGACTAACGTAGATGTAAGTAAATTAATTAAAGAATAGTAAGTAACTGCCTATTGTGTATATTAGAAAACTCTCCTGTATTACAATTTAAATTCTGCGCGGCATGTGATATGGTATGATGTGTCGGATCTCGAAATTTCTTATTCTAATATTATTTCATTAGTATAGCTAGAATTTCAAGAATCGAGGCAATTGATGTGTATTTTCGTGGCACGCGTGAGTCAAAGTGTTGTAAGGGAGGGGGCGAGGTCACCTCTAAGTGAACCGAACAGGAATGAATGATGAATAAAATGAAAGGAAAAAATATATTTGATTTAAGAAAGATATTTTACAAATTCACGAATAGGATCTTCTTGAACGATTGAACAAAATCTTAGGCGACCAAAACCTATTCGTGGATCGAGCCACTCATATTTTCTTACATTTCCATCTTCACCTGTTTCAACCTAATGTTCCTCAACGAAAAATAGCTCTGACTGACTGTAAAAAATGGTGGCTGGAAGTCACGTGAGAGAAATGGTCGGTTAATAATTTTCCATCGGTGGAATTGTGCGGTGCGTGCGGCACATGCATAAATCCGCTGCACGTGTACACGTGACACAAGTGTATACTATCCCTATAAATACATTCACGCGGAGTGAGTGTGTCTCGATTCGAGAGCAACATGTATGGTTCTGTCTCTCTCTCTCTTTCTCTATGTGGCTTTCGTAGAACGTAGAGTGTAGAAAATCGGTAGGAGGTAGAAAACGAAGCTAAAAGTCGCGGCCTCGGTGCCCTGGAGAGAGAAGAGAAGAGTGTGTAGGCGCGTGAGGAATGTAATGCTTCGAAAACGTTGCCGCGATCGTAAAGCATCGCGTGGGTCTCTTCGTGAGGGGTTGCGCGAGCAAATAAATTCGTTCGGCCGTCACGCCGCCATTTTTACCCTCGTAGATCGGTTGGCTGATGATGTCGCTTGATGTATTGCAACGTATTTACGTAGATAGGTGGTAAATTCTTTGACGAGCTTATTGGAGAATCATTGTGGCGGAAATTGTGCGGCAATTGTACGTTGATGCGAATCCCTCGAAGTGAGGTGATTAGTGTTGTGGCGGCACTCGACAACGCAAATACCGCCACTCGAGACTAACTAGCAACGGACGATGGTAGCGCAGTAGTTAGCGCCTTAGGTTACGAACGTTCGGATCCCGGGATCGAATCCCGGCGACCGAAGTCCGATTTTTCTTCTACGATTCTTAAATAGGGAGAAAAATATTGCAGTACCCCAACAGCAGCGACATCATCTACAACCAAGCAAGCAACGAATACGTCATTATTTCACACATACACAGCCACCTCAGTGCCTTGAGGAACCCTCGATGGAGGGGATACTTTGTGACGCTAATGGTCTCGAACGTTAGCCTTAATTTTCAGTTTACTTTTTTGTAATCGTGAAATGTCCTCTGCGTTGGATATTTGTAAGTAAATATTGTTCTGTATTTCTATGAAATTATGTACTCACATATTTGTGTTGTTATAGTCAAGATAAACTTCTTTATTTTCGATATTTCCGAAGGTTGTTATCCAACATACCTAACATCGCTATTATCTTTGTGTTTCAAATGTTTCTAGATTATTCAGCAACTTAGGATAGTCTTAGGCTAATCATCAACGAGATATTTTTGCAAATACTTGATTTGAAAAAAAAAAGAATCGTGGACTTCGGGTTGATCGTTGGTGAGCTGAAAAAAGTAAAGAAATCCGGTTCAGAAACGGGATCGTAATAGCTGCGTGTTTTGCACAAAGGTGCTAATAAAAAGAGGAGTGTCCTTGCAATCAAGATGGAGGGATATAGGAAAAGCATAAGTAATTGAAATAATCGCACGACATCTTATGCGCATCTTAAGCAGCTATTGCAACAGCGCGTGTATTTTATAACTGTGAAGTAACGTGTGCATGGATCTCTTTATTCATTTATTCGTCTCGCTTGCAAGAGGCAGGCACATAAAGGCAAAGCGCATACTGTGTAATTCTACGGAGAGTATCAGCTTAAAAATTGAGACTGAAAGGATCGGATAAAAATAATATTGTTGCAGAAATAGAACTACCTAAATTATATAGCCTAATATATACAGGTAAGAAAATACACCGAGGCGAAAAAGGGGAAGACTATGACAAGGACGAAAGTATTCACAGAGCTCAAATGGCTGTGGTGTAGAGAGACATTGCATGAGGAATTTATAGTATTAAAAAATCATCAGACAGAAACTCTTAATTAACATAAACAATTCATCGCATGAAAGATATAGAAGCTGAAAGAAACATTGTATAGAAAATCGGTACTATAAAGAATCCATTGTATAGAAAATACGTAACGCAAGAAGTCTTACATATAGAGAGCTATCGACATGAAAAAATCATTCTACATATCGTGCAAACAGTGTAATGCAACAAAACCTTGGTCGTATGGAAAATTTATGCCACGAAATACAAGCGAAACATGCACTATAAAAATGTGTATGCTATTTTAATATTTAAGAAGACGCTGGTAGTAATTACTTTAGGTAACTTGCGCATGAAAATTCGATCCATCAAGAATAGAGTCCAAAGCTCCCGTGACTTTTCCCTATTATCCCTCGCACTCGTGGATGTCGGTTGACGCGTTCGAAGCACTTTGGCCAATGGCCAGGGCCGTTTTAGAAAGATATCTGGCCGGATCGACGGCTCAAGAAAGTACCGTGCATAGATGCCTCGAATACAACGGCTCGCTTGTCTTGTACGAATTGTTCCAGGAAGGAACAATATTATTCCGTCAATAGCCTGTATTGTCTGACGGAGTAAGATGATCGACAGGAGAATGTTATAGGGTTCGAGGTGAAAGAAATTTTCTTGCATTACTTCTTATATGACACACAAAATGAAATCGAATGCGAGATAATTGAAATATCATTGCAGGAAAAATGCATTTGTATCGCATAGATATATAAATAAATTGTATATCGAACTGCATATCGATCAAAACAGATTAGTAGCATATATCGATCGATACACGTATTTGCATATTTTTCTTACGTAATTACGGAATAGTTTGAAGCAATGGTTTGTGCAATATATATATATATATATATATATATGTATGCTTTTTTTATTCTAACATCTAGTCATTTAACTTCGCGGAATTTACTGAATTTTTTTTTTTTTTTTAAGGTTTTTAATTACGGTTAGAGAATAATATTTGAAATCGTGTATTTTGAAATCTGAATTGTGCATTTGGATCTAGCGAAGTTGCTAAGAACCGATAATAGGTCCAATGTACATTGATCAATCGCGTCAGACGGTCGCAAATGTGAAACTTGTACGAGTCTGAATATTGTAAATTATTTTCACAGTGATACGCCGTGTCATTTTCGTCGTTATCGTTAAGTGCATCCGGCATCAATGACTTGGTCTTTTATCAGGACGACTATGTGCTAATTTACGTTGGCTTTTTTAAATTTATTCAGTCCTTCATTCGTGCTTCTTTTTTAATCACTCTGCTGCTCGCTCATCGTTCTTAATTTATTACATCTAAATTATTTGGCAACTGGCAGGGAATTGAATAATCCTACGGAATTTTAGCCTTCTTCTTAGAACTCTTAAAACAGAGATACATGAAAATATATTGTACTTGAAAGTTCATGTGTACTTTTACGTATCTATAGAATAAATAAAGATAGTATTTAGGATAAGATTAAATTCATCGATAATACAAATACCAAGCAGAGTTTAATTATTTGGTATAAACACATTTAAGTATACACGCGCTTAATTGCTACTATTAATGAAATAACAATGATTTAAAAATAAAATGCTAAGAGAAGAAATCGAGCATGGTGACTGGTTCCGTTGCGAATGTTTTCCACATCATCGCGTCATCATTTGGTTGGTCCAACGTATTAATAATTGCCCGATTGTGTAATAATCAAGGGGGAGAGGGACAGTATCGCTCTCAATCGAGGATGATATAACATAAATACCCCCGAAGAATATAATATCTCGCGCCGTTCTTTTCTCATCTTCAATTAGCTGCAGAATATCGATAGCGATCTTTGATGATATATATCGCACGGAGATCTTACAGAATATTTGCGAAGCTTGGATCCGTCTTCGAGATTTCAGATGGAAAGAGGTGTACGATACGTCTGGAAGGAAAAATAAATTAGAGATTCGCGATAAACCAGACTGAAAAATCTGAGAAGCAATAATATTGTTACAAGGGAGAATAAGTTTTTACGGAATCCAGACTAAGGTGCGCGTAAAAATAAAAATCATAAAGATGGAGGAGATATGTTTCGAGATAAATTAGATACTTTGATCTCAAACAACAAACCTATAAAATCAAACTCGAACAATATTCGTTATTCCATTCGCGATACGATCTATATATTGAAATTGTTAAAGATTCGAAATTTCTCATTTAGCTGATCGATTTAACCCGATTCAGTTCAAATCAAACTCGATTCAATTCAACTTAAAATCTTCGATTATATTTTAAGCGATTCAGCTACATCAGACTGTATTCAGTAAAACTCGATTCAGTATTCGCGGGATGCGAATCATTAGTATATATGTGATTCAAACTTCGTAAGGAAAGAAGCGAAATAAAAATGTTGTTTGTATCTGATAAGAATTTGAGAAGCGGTTTCATCCCATCGATCATTTCTTGGTTGGTTTCCGACGACATATCGATCAGCTACGCCTCGTTCAGGCACCTGTTCCGATAGTTTTTGGCGCCGTAGCGTCGACTGGATCTCGCGGTTATTTATTATCGTCTCGATTCATCGGCACGCAGGTCCAATGTCCTGCTGATAAGATAAGGGAAAGCCGCGGAGCTCCCGGGTCTTGTACGTACACGCGCGGACTATAAGCAATCTCTCTTTATCTATCAACTACCGTTAACCACCCCCTACCATCACCATCGTGTGTAAAGCTCTCTTATCGTTTTCCAACTCTTCAGATTACACAGACCTAGCGATTTTTATAGGAGCCCAATATGAAAGATATTCCAGATTTATGATAATAAATCTGACAAATTTTTTTCCCCCGCGTTAACTTACAAATATGAATATGCCTAGAACGAGAATTTTATTACTAAATGACAGATAATCTAATGGTGGATTCTCTTTAGACGGAGACAATAGAATTCCAGAATTTAATCTTAGAATTCACTTGTAGATAATTGGACAGAGTAAACCCATAAATCGCACAGTAAATCCACAGTAACTCCAATAAATCACCATTTACTGGGGCGAAATATTAGCTAGTTTTTGATTAATTCTTTCACGATCGGCGTTGCATGAGTTCTTCTTCAATCTGAAGAGTTTATAAAGTGGTTTGGCGACAAGTTTATAAGATAGTCGTTAAAATCGGTGATGTTTTTTTTTTTTATTTCCAAAAAGCGTAGAAATTTTCCAAGTTTTCGATTAATTAAGTAATCTTTATTACACCATCTAGTATTAGTACCTGTCGCTCGACAATTTATGCGTCTTATCGACGTTATCACATTCACTCGACTCGTACTCATCGTACTCGACGAATCTTTCCCAATGATTTTGTTCATTTTTGTACGAAAGAAACGAGAGAGAGAAAACCTGTTTATCGAGGATCTGATGAAAATTACACGGATTAATCGAGGGTAGATTAAAAATGTGGAAAGGAAAGAACGAATGGATACGAGGAACACGGCCCTGAATTCCATTCTACAGACTTTTGTCCCTGTGTTCGCGTCCCTGAGATCGAAGCAGTCGCATCGTGCCACGACGTAGACGTTCAGTTACACGCCACGAATGTTAATCCCCCTCGCCATGCCTCCACTAGACCCCTCACCCTTCGTAGATCCTCGCCAAGATCTCTTCGTGTCGAATATTCCACCGTATACCGGGTGAAAAATTCTACTTGACTATGGAACGAAGAATCTCGCTAGTAACAGAGTTGAATTATTTGGATTTATTGAATTTATTTTATTTGGATTATGGTGTATGTCAGAGGATTAGGAGACGGAAGTCGAATCTTTTCTTAGGAATTATGTTCTTTGGTTATTTTTAGAAAGGCTGGTGAAGTGTGAAGAACAGTGGAGAAGAAGAAGCAATAAAATTTTCTTCCTAGCTCTCGTAGAATGAGAAAAATGGAGATCTTGGCTTTCGTTACAATTCTGTATATGTATAGTTAAATAAAATCATGTTGATAATCAGCGAGGAGAAATCTGTTTCGGAAAGCTGTGCTTTTCTAG
This sequence comes from Bombus pyrosoma, assembly GCF_014825855.1. Classification (NCBI taxonomy): domain Eukaryota; kingdom Metazoa; phylum Arthropoda; class Insecta; order Hymenoptera; family Apidae; genus Bombus; species Bombus pyrosoma. The sequence goes on from NC_057780.1 coordinate 15,378,384, forward strand.
AAAGCCGAAGGAATGTATCCGAATCTTTACGTCGTCATAATAATCGCTATATAAACAAGAATTAATTAGCAAGGCCTCGTCGAGTTGGGTGGTTCTCCAATCTCTCGCCAATATTTAAGTTCTTCTCATAGCATCTAACGAGGCGTCGGATTTCTTTGTGTCTAAAGAAGAAAAAGCATCGTCATAAATCGGCCTAGGTATTCTCGTTAATTTCGAGGTTTAATTCAGGCCGAAGCGTTGCGTTTCTCATCGAATTCTGTGGAGGCTTCGTCCAGCGTTAAAGTCCTGAAAATAACGAGGCAGCTGTTGGCGTATCCTGCAGAGCTTCTTCTCGTCCACTATCACGTGTTTCCAGCCTCCCTTTTTAACCGTCTTTTCTTTTTATTGCCTTTCTCATTTTTCTCCTTCTCTTTCTCTTCTTTTCTGTCCCCCTCGTTCCTTTCTTCTCCCCTGTCCCCGTTGTATCTCGATTCTTTTCTCTTTTCTTTTCCTTTCTTGGTATCACACTTGGTCTTCCGATATTTCCTGTTTTCTTTAATCTGTCTCTTGGATCTGCATCCCCTGTGCACACGGGGATATTTGCGATTCTTTAAGACGAGAACCTTTGGGATTGAGAAACGGAAGAAGGGGATTTCTTAGAAATGGCAGATGTTCAAACTTCTCTTGGTATTCGGATCTTTCCCCTGTTCTGTTTCTTTTAATTTCTCAGCAACATTTTCCTTCATTCTCCTCTATTCTCCTTCATTTCTTCTCTGTTTCTATTCTCTTCCCTCTTTTTCGATTATCCCTAACTTCTCACCTTCCACTGACCCTCGCTATATCTGTGGCGGCACTCGACAACACAAATACCGCCACTCGAGACTAACTAGCGACGGACGACGGTAGCGCAGTGGTTAGCGCCTTAGGTTACGAACGTGTTCGGATCCCGGGATCGAATCCCGGCGATCGAAGTCCGATTTTTCTTCCACGATTCTTAAATAGGGAGAAAAATACTGCACAGTACCCCAATGCAGCGGCATCTACAACCAGCAGCGCAATTAATACCACGGACTACTCACATACACAGCCACCTCATATCTATTCCTTCTTCCTCTGTTTTTCCATTAACTTTCAACGACTTTCAGTAGCTTGTCCGAAGTAGGACGAAAGTCGCAAACGTTTCGAGTAATTACGCCAACGAGTTTATTAAAATCATCCCGGCAATCGGGCATCTCGATCGTAGACCTCCTCCTTCTCTCTTGCTTCTCGCTTCCTGCCACTAATTTCGAACAGGTTGCAGAAGACGCTTTCGAACGTTACGCAATCGAAAGTGACTTTCGAAAAGCGTGGTCGTCGTGTCCCGAACGAAATTTATTTTCGGTGACAGAACGATTAAAATTAAACGGAGAGGTGGCATGGGACGCCCATGTCACAACGACGATTCTGGATTTCGAATTGAAACCGATTTCTCGTGAGAAACAGGTGAATTTTATGGAGGAATCGATTCGAGGTCGATGTCGTAACCTCTTCGACGCTTCACGACTTTCCTAGCGGAATTTTTACGGGAGAGATTCTGTATAAAATCGTTCTTGGATCGGAGAAGATGAAGCGAAACGATATAAAGAGCGAAGATCGAACATATTTTTATTACTCTAGTTAATTTTCTATGAATTTTACGACGCCAGCATCTACACGTCTACGTATATCGGTAATGAGTATCGTACATCATATTATATATTTACTAAATCATATCATATTATAAGGAATTTCAATTGTCCGTTTCTCGTTCTGAGTTCCGTAAGGTTCAATGGCGAAATAATTTTCCATAATAACGACTGGTCGTGTTCTCTGAGTTCGCATGGAGAATGAACTTTTTCTCTGGCGTGGTCGAGGTTGGATGGAAACTAGGCTTAGCCAGTAATCCAATGACTGTTGGGAAATTCTCGCAACCGATGTATCGTAATCGGACTCTAATGCTATGAAAGCTATACCTGTATCGGTGGCTCGTAACTGACGTTGCTGCTGGTCGCCTGGATTTCCCACGTGTCACTCCGTTTCGAGTAAATTTAGTCGGTCGAACCAGCTCGCCGCCTCATCTTCCCGCCTCCGGATCCTCTCCAAAACGAAATCTAAACGAAATTTTCTCCTAACAAAAATGTTCCTAGGTCCCGGGATAAGTTTCTAAACTTAGAATGCTACACTTTTTACGTGCAATCTGCAAGAAAATTTTTAAGCGAATTTCCTAAGCGTAAGATATAATAATGTTCCGAATTAAAAATTCGAATATTTAATCTCATTGTGTAATAATTCTCGTATGAAAAATCACGAAGAGGCTCCACTATATTTTTTTTAATAAAGTCCGACCAAAAAATTCTCTTATCAATTGATTGAAATAGAAATATCGAGCATATTAAATAACGAATATATTTCGTATAATTAACTCGATATCAAATTCAAAGAATTACATATCGAGATTGGTAACCAGTTGAAAATCACATCAGAACGAGCCTTCTCCTCATAATCGGGCTCTCATCACTTCAAGTTGGGGTTAGGTTTGAAGTTTTTCGATCTATCGAGAGTATATCGAACCGAGGACAACAGGCAGGGAATAGAAAGAAATATGCTGGGTTCGTTTATTGCTAAAGGATCGTTTCGATAAATTATTGTTAATTAAAGAAAAAGCGCGAGCCCGGTTCACTCTACTTTGTACACGTGTAACTTCGCAACGACACGTTTAACGCCTGTCACTTCTTCGTACCTGTCCTTCTACCCAGCCTGTTTTATCGTGCACCTCGTACGATCATATAGGTAGAAAAAAATCCTGCTAAAAAAACGAGATATGAAAATCCGACGGTTTATCGAGGCAGATATCTATATTTATTATGCAAATTCGTGTTCGTCTTAAGTATAGATCATTTATATTTATTATTTGTTAATTCCATAAGAAAATAAAATTAATGAAATTCGCTCGTGGTTACTATGTGCTTGTTGCCTCAGTGCGAGCAATGTTAAAGTAACAGTGACTAGCAACACGAGCAAAGAAATTGAAATAATGAGCGCTGGTTACACCACATCGTGCAACTAGCCGTGAAGTTAGTTGCAATCACGGTACAAAGGTGTCTAGCATAAACCTAACCTCGTGTATCTCTGGTCGATAGATCCAATAAGAATATACGAGTATATGTAATCGCTAACTAATAGCTCTTTGCATACTAAACGTAGCTAAACAGTAAACGCTGCTAGCGTCAGATATTTCAAATCACTTATTTCATTGAATTTTGCTGAGATGATATTTACATATATGTGGGACAAGCGTAATTGTAACTGTAGTTACCGACCGTAGTATATTTAATCATTTATTTTAAGCTATACGTATAATCTTAAGTAATAATTAGGTCGCGAATGTTTATGCAAATGCCTATTTTCGTGGAACTAATTAAAAAGATGAAAATTAAATAGAAATTTGTTCCGCCAATTGCGTATCATGATGTACGTTCAAACATTGCGTCCACTTGTATTTCATGTAAATTCATAAAAATCCCTAGTCTAGTAATAGTAAATAAAATCGTCACCGTCTCGGATGACGTTGAAAAGATCCTCGTCTCGTGCAAGTGCGGTTGGTATGGCGTTCGAGCTGCATACGTAAAAGGAAGACTCGCACGGCAAAGAAGAGCCAAGAAAAACGAAGAAAAATTCGAAACTGGCCGTTAGGCGTCGAACGTAATTACAGAGCATGGTAAGACGTTCGTTAATGGCCGTCGCTTCACCACGATGGACTTAATGGCGCTAGACAAAAATTATTTTCCGTGAAGCGATAATGGCGTTGGTAGACGCACAAGACGTAGGACTGAAGCAAACGAACGCAAGAGGATGAAAAGAGGAGAGCCTTCGAAACCTCTCAAACGGTCATCTCTCTGTATCGGGCGAATCGCGCGCGACTGGCCAATTTATACACAGGCGGACTCGTGTGTCTAAAGCTCGTTTCACACGGATGAAATTCCGATATACAATGTGTAAACGTATTTAAGAATTTAGGTATGAAGCGGAGATTTAAATATTTAAAGATTCTGTAATTTTGGAATTTACTAATTTAGACGATTGGGAATCTAGGCGTTTGCGAAAAATTTTTTAATTTATGAATTTTTTAGCCAGTTAGCCATCTAGGAATCTATTGATATCAAAATTTACGAATTGTGAAATTTACTCATTTGGTTATTTAGGAATCTAGAAATTTAGGGCTTTAGGAATTGTAAATGTTGGGATTTAAAAAGCGATAGGAAATATTAGAGTGACAATGTTGATAGTTTCTTCGGCAATGGAAGTCGTGAAACATTGAAACCTGTTATCCGGACCAAGTCGTTTGTTTAGAAACACGTCTTGTCTTGAATATTGCCGATTGACGTTCGATAAAGATGAGGCACTTAGTCCGATGGACTGCCTTAGAATACCATTTGAAATTCTAAAAGTCAATGAAGTTGATCCTCCGATTAGCAAACCGACGATGATCTTCCATCGTTAGAGATATTCCTGTCTTCTATTTACCGTTCAACGCGTTTCACGTTTACCAAGTACATTGTAACGAAGAACCTTCAAACCGTTTACATATTTGCTGCCTCGAATAGACATTTTCTATCGTACAGAATACATTTGAATATTTCGTAAACACTCTAAGGAAGGTCGTTTTTTCCATAGACCAAGACTTTTGCTCCGGTATAAACTGTATTGTTACGCTATAACGGCGATTTTTCTCCTTTCCCATCTCATGGTACACGTACGTAACTTAGCTTTTAAAATTCTACGGCACACTGAAGAATATATTATGCTTAGTTCAAGACAGAGCATTCGCATTCACACCAGGGCGGATATTGTTGCTTTTATTTGATGATCCAAGGGAAAAGAGATAAAGCATTGCATGTTCTACAAATTCTTACATCGTTAGTTGAAAATAGCGACGGTATAGAAATATTATTAACGCTTTATATGCCGGTGTTTTCATCGACAACTCTTTTTTTTTTGGATACTTTTTTTTTTTACATAATAAATATTAACAGAATGAAATATATAATTTGCTTGATATATTAGATTAATCGACGGTAATTTTATGGTAATTTCGCGATTTCTCTTACGAGCGAATGTATCGCGGTGGTGTGGACTCCCCTTAAGAAAGTCACGGCGGTCCTCCGGGTTGGAATATTGCCTCTTGTAACTACGTTACGTAGGTACCAGCGTGCAACCTGCGGTGCAACTTGTCAGCCAACATCATTATCGATGCCGGCTCGGGTCTCGGTCGAAACCCGTGCGTTTATCGTGACTTCGTTATTTATATCTCGCTCCGCTTGGCAATAACTAATAGAGATCCTTGCCTTCTCCGCGTTGCGTTGGCACAAGTCGATATCATGGTTTGATTACGTTTCATCGGCCATCTTGAACAATTTCTTTCCCTATCGCGTCCAGGCATTCGCGAGTTCTTTTTTGCGACCAGTTTCTTTCGAATTAGGGAATGGAACATGGCTCTTCGAGTTCTTCGCTACTTGCACTCGATATATTTCTTTTTTATTTACTCCGTCTTTTATTGGTCTCCCCTCTTTTCCTGTCGTTTGCTCTTTTTCCTCGCCGATATTTTTCGTTTTGCTTGTACTTAGTTAATGGAACACTGATAGGGAAATTGAACGATCGCGATTCAACGAGGAAACCGCCACGCCTGTAACTGATTCTAACGTCTCTTCTCCGCCTCTTCTTCGTCCTCTTATTCACCGTCCCTACGATCATTTCCCGTATTTCCTTTCATCTACTATTTTTCAAAATAAACTGAAATATTTATTGTTCGATCTGTGGTAGAAATCATCCGACGCTAACCAAGTCGAGTATGTATACACGAAGACCGTAAATCGTACACGTTTAACTTTCAAAATATTCACATCTATCCCGAATTGTATTTGTTTATATCGTCGATTTACCATCAACCCCTAAGTCCAAAATATACACACCTGCTGACAATAATATCCATTCGAGCCTAATCGGAGCTGATGAATCATTCAAATCGACATACCGTGGGCAACCAATAGAAAGAGCCATTTTACCTAACGCTATAGACGCGCACGCCGATCTAGAAAGAGATTTCATTTTAAAAGCTTAGAAGTTTGAGGCACCGGAGGGTAGAGACCCCCGGAGCGAAGACGCATGTGGTTCGCACGTGTTCCTCCGCCGCATCTCCCTTCACCCTCAGCCTCGACCGACAAAAAACGCGAAACCTGCCACTCTGTGGCTGGTCTTCGTGCATCGTACACGTGCACGATAGTGAATGCAACGCCATGTGCAACGAGCACCATTCGCTTCAGACAATATTCTCTAATTACACGTTTCGCTATGGATGCGCGGAGAGGGGAAGAAATTGGTGTGTCGGCGAACTCAGTTCCCGCAAAAACGATGTTCCGTCTGGTGGAAGCGATGGAAGCCGAGCTCCCTTTCGTCCGAGCTCGGCCCCAGAGCCACTTCCTCTTCCTTTTCGGGAGCCGGGCACGCCTCTCGAGAGAACCTCCGTAAGGGCTGCCACCGGCAAAACAGAAAGCTTCGTGTTTCATTTCCTTTCCAGCTAGTTCTTGATCGTGTATTCGTAGGTTGACCTTTGGGTTTCGCTTAGGATGAGTTGGTTCTCATTGTGCGTGGATCAATGCCTCTCTTTCTCGCTGCAACGAGTTGTTAATGGTCTTGTAGAAATTGTTAATGGAGTTTCCGTGGAATTCTCGGATAGTTGTTATGGTAGCTTATGGTTGTGGAAATGGGATATAAGAGTCTAATGTTGCGTTAACAAAGGGTATAGGATATAGAAATAAGGGCATAGAAATATACGAAATATACTAAGAACGCTACTGACAGAAGAATGCAAGATAGAGGAAATCAAGGTAAAAGCGTTAAAAAGAGCAGTAAGGTACGAGGAAAGAACTCTAGAATCGGAAAAGGAGCTGGTAAAAGAGTGTATAAAGGAGAGAGAGAGAAACTGGGGAAATGGACAGGAAGGGAAAAGAGCAAGAAAGAGAAAGAAGGAACTAGAAGAGGCGAGAAACGGAGAGACACAAAGGGAAGCAGGAGGGGAGCAAGTAAGTTGGACTGGAGATCAAATTGTAGAAGAAAGAAGGAAGAGAGAAACAGAAGAGAGGAGGAAAAGGATAAGGGAATCCAAATACAACAGGTACTACAGGAACATAACCAAAGATGAGATGCCAAAGTACTTGGAAGGGAGGATGAAGTGGAAGGACAGAAAAATCATAGCCAGATTCAGGTGTGGAAACGAGACCAAAGCGAAGGAACATTGGAAAGAGGAGGAAGAAAGAAGGTGCAGATTATGTGGATGGGAAGAAGAGGACCTGAGACATGTACTAGAAGAATGTGAAATAACAGGAGGAGCAAAGGAAATGGAAAAAATATTGAATGGGACTGGGGAAGGACTAATGGACCTGAGAGCGATAATAGAGAAAAGAAGGGTAAAGGCAATACAAGAAGGGGNTGGAAGGACAGGAAGGTAGCACAGCAAGGAGGCAAAAAGACCAAAGTGGCAATAGTGTGTAGGCTTAAGTTGCAATAATTCGTAGGCATAAGTTGAAATAGATGGTAAACATTAGTTTTAGATTAGAGGTAAGAATGTGATTAGTGCAATAAAGGGCTGTAAAGAAAGCTGAAAGTTCGTCCAAAGCCGAGAGGCACGGACTAAATAAATAATAATAATACTAAGAACGCAGGTATGTGAGAAGCTAAAAGAAGTACAGTAGAAGATACGTAGATGTATAATTATAGGAACGTAGAGACATAGAAATATACTTAAGTTACTCGTACAGACAACAGGGATTGGCAACAAGGAAATGGGATTATAGCAAGGTGAAATTCGAGGTATATGTGTGACAATAATAACAAACGGTGTGACAATAGTATCATAAAAATCTTTAAAATTGCTATAAACGTGGGAATGTACCGTTGGAAGAACTAACTCCTCTTTCATGAAATCTTTACGACTCTATTCTTCTGCCGTCATGGCTAAACATCAACAATCAAAAGTGATAACCCAATGTGTTGAATCGGATCTTGCGACGAAGACAGTCTCGTGCAGACGATGTCCAGCGGCGAGACAAGGGACACTCAGGTTCTACCGGTTCTTTCTTGGGGGCACAAATTGGGTTGCGCCTGCGGTTTGCGGTAGCAAGGAAAGAGGTTGTTGAGCGCACCAACACCACCGGGCACGATACCTGTGCACGGGTCGGAAACATGCGCCTGTACACCGGCCACACCACACCGCTGTAAGGAAGAAAGAGGTCGATCCGTCTGCAACAGGCAAACTCCGATGAATCATCCTCTCTCGTGTGCCAGTCTTGCTTTCACGCGAGTTTGTTCGCACAAATAAAGGTAACGTTTTCACATTGGTCCTCGATCCTTGTGCAGTTAAATCGATCGACAAATATCGACAATAGATGTAATTAACTAACTACTTCAAGATCTTTTCGAAGATACCCTGATTCGTTTTCGGTCGTATCATATTCAGCTTCTTCGCAGATTCGCCGTTTTACGCGATTTTCACATTTCTTCGCGAATATTTATGGTAACGACGTTGAAATTCGAAATTCGTAAAACGACTCTTGTCTTTATGCGATGTCTTTATAAAGGTATCGCCTGAAAGTTCTTTAGGTATTTTCTTTCGAAGCGACGTATCGTTTATGGCAGTGAACGAAATTAGAACGAGGTACATATAAGAACTTGGGTGAACCTGGCTGATCCGACCAGGTGATTTTTTTTTTTTTTTTGCCGGCGCAAAATGCCTCCCCGTGAACGAGACTTTACACGGCATTGACCGCGCGTGGTAACTCCTGAACAGCGATGGCCTCGAGTCGCTCTCGCTCTGAAAAGTTCCATTTTAAGATTAAACGAACCGTTCGATATTTCGAAGAAGCATTGCTCTCCAAAATCTCTGACCTTTTTTTTTGCAATAAATCTGATTACGGCAAAATATTACAAAGACCTGACAACGTTTTGTCGATTTATATTTAAAAAATCGTGCGTTCAAAAGTTAGAAGGGCGAAGTATCCAACGCTACTCTCGAAGCTCGCGTGTGTCTCTTTCTTTTTGCGCCTGTTTCTTCTTTTTTCTGCTGTTTCACCGATCCGTCTTAATATTCGATCCAACGTTTCGTATCCCAGGGGCCGGTGGATTTCGTTGCTCGCTCGACCACAACCGCGTATACGTGTACGAACACGCTAATTTTTTTCCCGGTGGTTGGCGTGCTCGCGAAATTTATACGCGCATGCCTGTTAATTAACGTCACCGAAAACGATCGAGTCGCAGCACCACGATAAAAATGTGCTGATCGATGAAAAAGACCCACGGCCACGCGAAACGCGAGGCGTATCCATAATTCTAGATGTCCCATCCTGCGGGAAGATTCATCGATGTCGGAAGAAAACTTCTCTCCAAATGTAAATTCTTTTCTCCAAACTATGTTAATCGATAATTTTGGCAAGAGAAAATGAGGAATTTACGCGCTATACTGCGACTTATCAGGATGATTATGGTCCTTCCGTCGTTTGTAGATTAGGAAAATTGTTCACAGTGGAAGAGTTCGCCAATATTTCGATATTTGCTAATATTCTTAAATAGTGGGAATTATTTCAACAAATCTTCCTTTGTATCAGAGTCGTAAATTCGTCGATACCCTTCTAATTCCCATCTTTATGATATTAATATTCATGCGGCGAGTAAAATTGCCAAATTTTCCAAATCGACAATGGTACTCGTGATCAAAGCTACACCAATTAACAACGAGGAAGACGCCTTCCAGTTTTTTCGTAGCTTGTTGCATTCCAAAAGCGAACGGCTAGTCGAGCAGGCAAATTGCTGTGGTAGATCGAAAGAGTGGTTGCCATTCGAAGCGTTAGCGTGACACGGTGTCTCATTATTTGCGGCTGAAGGAGGAGGAATCAGTTGTCGGGACACGTATTAGCCGGCGTACGTGGCGACATCCGCTAATCAAATACAAGTGTTCGCCAGCCGTGGCGTATTATAGAGACGTAGACGTAGTGGCGAAGGCTGTTTCAGTCTTGATATCGCGATAAATACGCGTTTAAGCGGTCTATAATCTATAATTGTGGTCGCGTGCGTTGTATTTTTAAACCTGCGCGCCATTTACTGCCTCCAAAGAGGAACTGTGGTAACGCGGTCTTCGGGATCGCTGGACCCTCAAATTTTCCTTCTCTTCTTTCTTCCTTGTGTTTTACAGTAGTTTGTTCCTTTAGATCAAGATACGAAGAAAAAGAAGTTAGAAAGAGAAATCTCTTAGAAGGAAGACGTAAATAAAAAAGATTTGATCGATTTGCGTAGAAATTAAAGTTCGATCACGACGGAGCCTCTCGGATGGAACGATAGCGTGCTTCAGCTTAGCTGTATCATGGTCGATCTCAGCGTCGCCGTTGCATCCCGACCGTCCGATTGCGCCGAAGTGTATTTTTTTTTACGTACAGCCGGTTATGGGATCCCTATGGCACGTGAGGTACTGTTACAACGGTCTGTTCAACCGACCCAACGACCATCCGTGGCCCATGATCGGTCAACTCGTTCGCAGTGCCGTATATTTCTGGCGTCGACCAATGATCTTTTCCTTATGACGGTACGCGGCATATCTTGCGATATTATACGTTGTACGTTGCTGATAATAGCTTTATATTTTTTGGTAGATAAATTTGCGAGATGAATGGAAAAGTACTATTCTCTGGACGTAATATAATATTCTGAATAAATCTTCTACGCTTTCTATGGTTTTCAAAGCAAGTTTAAAGTCTAGAGTATCTCAATCTACAATCTATCTTACGTTATCGAGCGATTTTTCCTTAATACGTGCTTCGGTTACGTAAATTTAAACGAGCATCGAACACTTTTGAATATTCAATCCAGGTGACGTTACTCGATCACGACCGATAGAACCATCGCTCGAACTAACGCGGAAGAATTCCAGTGGGCACTGCATGATGCCTGAATGAAAAGTGCTGCAAAAATTTAGCCGAGCTTTGCGAAGAAGATAAGAAAGAAGGAAAGAAGAAGGAAAGAGAAAGGAAATAAAAAGGAAAGGAAAGGAGGACATAGGGGGAGAGAGGTAGGTAGGGTTTGTTCGTTCGTAGCAGCTGGTCAAACAACTCCGAAGCCTGTTCGGTATTCGGGGCCGGATCTCGCGGAGATCCACAGCCCTGGCTGCACGTACGAGCGCATACGCGAGCCCCACCTCGTCCTCGTCTTCGACCTCCAACTTTTAATTACTCGCCAGGATATCATCCCCCTGCCTCGTTGAGGTCATTGCACCGATCGCCTCTAAGAAACCGGAGAATAAGGATGGGGCTTGAGAAATGTCCCGATTCCTCGACGAAGTAATACGCTGATAACTCGTTCAAATTGCACGAACTGCTTTCTTTCTTTAATACATGCTTCTTTCATGATTATCGAAGCCTTTTTTCCTCTTTTGCAGGAACTTTTCCTTTTTTCCGAGATTATTAATAGATTGTTAATTAACAGATTAACAGATTTCTTTACTAGTTTTGTATTTTCAAAAAATCGATGTATTTGTTTCCCTTTTTTTTTTTTTTCGTTTTCTTCGTTCTTCGTTCGTTTCCTAATAATTCATCGACTATATCGCTAAAAATCTGAGAAGGAAAATTTTAAATTTCCCAGCCTATAATTGAAGAACTTGCAGGACTCTGTAAGTTATTAACTAGTCGAAGGGGTACGATCATTTGTTCGCTAGAAGTATTATTACAGATTACCGACTGTAAATGTTTATGCAATAGTCCGTTTGTACCGTCGTAGGGGCTCGAGAGTCGCGCAACCTTCGCCCAATTACCTTCGAGGATCCTATGGAATTCTCTCGTGTCCTTTTTCCTCTTCTACCTGCGGAAGAAACCTACAGAAGGGGTCTCCGGATCAATCCGATTCATCTTAACATCCTTTCCCTCCACAACCACGGCAAAGAAAAGACGATTTGACCACCATCGTCTTTTCTTTTGTACTTGTAGCAGAGAGAAAAATAACTGGGGAAAATGGGTAAATAAAGAAGAGGGTGGAGAACGTAGAGACGAGCGAACGAACGAGCTCGGTGCAAACGTTGGCCGTTTGCAAATGAAACACGCCCACGATCTTCTCAGGGCGTGCGTGTTTGGCCCCGCAAACGTGTGACTCGTGGTTGATCTAAGCGATCATGAATCACCTGACTGCCTCGGGGGTTGCAGGGTACACGGAGAGCGCAAGATTCATGCGTCCAAGCTCGTAATTCCCCGCTATGTTTTGCATATTCCGTGAAACGACACAGAAAGTTGAGTTATGTGCCAGCCTCCGAGTTTCCTTCCTTCTTTTAAGGCCTGTTCGATTATCCAACGAGTCTGAAGACGGGTTTAAGTTTTACTGATTGTCTCAACCGACTAACATCGAATCATCGACGTCGTTTCTTGCATATCGTTATTGTCAACATTAAGACGAGTTGAATAAGTTGGACGGCTTAGCCATATAAGTACGGAAAGCTTGATCGTAATTTTAAATTAACGATGGGTATGCAGTGTAGCGTATCGCGAAATATCAAACGAAGCAAAACGAACGGCAGACGAATTATTACGTTCTTCCTGATTTCCGAGGGACCTCGAACGGATTCTTTGTTTCAATCTCGATCTCGAATCTCGCAGGTTCCGCGACTCGAGGTCGTCGAGCTCGTAGGTTGGCCCAAGGGTGCTGGCCAGAGGGTTGGCCGTTTAATGCGCCGCTATCACACTATGTGGCGTGACGGTCCACCACCACAACTCTCGACATCCACCTTTAACGTCGTCATCGCCACCACCAAACCAGCTCTCGACTTGCACTCGACGCCGATAGCCAGCACCCTCACCGTTATTCCTGGCCTCTCTGCCTGGGCCAAGTGTTGCAGTACATATCACCACGTCGTCGTACGGGCTGACCGTTTGCCTTCGTATGCAACTCTCTATCTATACGATAAAGGGTTTGCTCTTCCCTTGATGCTTAACTTTTTCAAATTACCAATTTATTATCTCGCTAAAGGAAAGCCATTGTCCTTCGAAAATAAATTCTAGAAAATGAAGGATCACGTTTCTAAAGCTCTAGAGAATGGTAAAGCGTCTGAAAGATGAAAAATAATCGGCGTTTATCTCTTCTTCTTTTGTATTGTTGTGTTAGGAGAATGTTTCCAATGTCGAAATTAATCAATTTCGATTTTTTATTTTAGGACCAGGGTGTACATTATTGTTAGTATTTAGATACCTGATCGATACATAGTAAAAGTACGTGAATGTACCGATCGTCAAAATAGTGTTATACTCGTTGTCCTCTCGTAGTATAAAATAGATCATAGAAAGTTGATCATAAAATTCTAAGAGATCTCATTATTATCATTTGATACTACTGAATAGAAATTTGTCGATGTTGTTCGTTGTTGAGAACTTAGCATAATTTTCCTGTCAGTTTGCCAGCATATTAAGTTCGAAATGGCCTGTAGATAGTGGACACGAGAACTTTTGTTCGCAAACTGAAAAAGCATCGAAGTCGTCGCTGGGCATGCTAACACCCTCGCAGGGCGCGGTTCAATCAATTACTGTGCCGAGGGTGCGGTCGTTTCTGCGCGAGTTCCACCCCTTGCATGGCAACAACCCCACGGCCAACCTGGCGATCTTCGTTTCGTTTCTTCGCCCCTTTTTCCGCGCGGTTCTCCGCATTCGTATCGTTGCTCGAACCCCGTCGACCTTTCAAAGCCGATTCGCGAGTCGTACTTGAATAATTAAGAGGAACGACAAAGCGATTAACCTTGGACTCGACCTTTTTCCTCTCGTCTTTTTCCCGTTCCAGCCTTCTTACGAAGCAGTTAGTCGATCGATTTTGTAGCCTTTCTCTTGATAGTGGCTTGATGGTTCCTATATCGCTCGCAGTATCAATCTTCCGGTTTCCTCGCGTTTTATAAATTCTCCGATTCTAAATTTTCGTGGAAAGAAAAGAAGAGGAAAATGGTGCAAAAGGGCTGCTGCTGGTTTTGAAATAGGAACGCGTCGGTGGGTCTTCGTCGGTTATTTTTTCTCGAGATTGGCCCATCGACGCTGCAACCGCTTCCTCGTCGTGGTCATCGTAGAATTGGCCAAGATAGAAGTTTATTTATGCGTGACCAGTATTAGCACGATTCCACGACTCGCGGCCGTACGAAAAAAGCACTCTAAAATACGAGACAAATGATGTCTTTCTACCCTATGCGAGAGGGGAGTACCGCGATTTATTTCCGTTGTTCCGAGAAGAAGTCACCATCACGTGGCATACTTTCGTAACCTTCTTCTTTTTTTACGCCTTTTTAACTACTTTCTAATCGCTTTTCGTGGCTTCTACAAAGATTTTTTTATCTTAATTTTTGCCTGTAAACATGTTGACCGATAGAGCGACCGAAGTTACGAAATTTTTTAGACCGATTAAAATAAGACAGATTCCATGGACCGAAGCAAATTTTTAACAACAACGCGTACAATCTCGATAACGTTGTAAAAACTGTACAAAACGCAAGAAATAATATTTTTCAAAATATTTTTCAATTTATTGCGGCTCCCGCGGCAAAATATATATATAAACTAGCATGATTGTCAACGTGTTAATTTTCCAACCAAAGAGTATCGTTAATATGGCTAATATCATGGATTCCAAGAGATTTGACCGCGATCAAAGTCTACATATCTGTCTACGCATCTCCATCTCGAAGACGAGGCAACGAACAATAGATGATTTAACAGTAGCACTGATGATTTCCTATAAATTTCGTTAAGCTATCGCAAGGTTGACAATGGGTGTTACGGTTGGAGGAAAGAGGATAAAAATCAACGAAGAACCTCTTCCTCTTGGTGGCTTTCTCTTCGTCGGATGATACAGTGCAAGAGACAGCGGAATCGGTCCCTGACGACGCCACGTCTAAATATATCCAGCCGTGACACTTGTTTCATGTAAATCAAGCCCGTGGACGACGAAAAAGCGAGGCGACGCTGGAGGAAACGACCACTCGGTCTCGGGAAACGAATTCGCTACAAGAACAAGTCGGACTTCTTTTATGAAATTATTTTAACATTCGCGCGATAAGAATATTTTGATTATTTTATTATTTTTCATTAGGATTATGGGTAAGGTAAAAGTGTTCTTCATGGCATTTTAATTCGCCACTCTCTGAGTCTTGTTACTTTGATGCTGAACGACTCTCTTCATTTTTGTTGATATATCTTCTGTACAAAATTTCATAATTGATAGTTCAATAATTATCGTATAATCGTGTCTCCTAGCAATTTCTTTTTTATCTTCTGCGAAAGAAATTGGTGTAAAAGGAATGGAACTCGTCGATAAATTATATTTGTCGCGTGAATCACTTGCACCACAGGGCCACTTACCTATATATCTTCTCCACTTCGTCCGAGGACACCTTTGTTCAACGGGAATGACCAAATGGCAAATTATGGCCGTCCCTTGACTCCTTTCCTCGTCGACTTACCCTTTCCTCTGCCCTTTCCTCTTTATTATTTCCATCGTAAACCGAATCGTTAACGACCCAAGCGAAACACCCCTGGAATCTCTCCGAGAGGAATCCTTAGCTTCGCTTTTACAAATGAAAAACGTTTAAAAAATTAGGGTTAACGAACGTTCTTGCAGGATTTTACCTTGCAGGATTAAAATATAGTTCTCTCTCTGCATTCGTAGAAATTTGGACAAATTAATAGAATTTCGATGTTTGAAAATCAGAGTGCATCGGAAAACAACAAGTGGTAACCCCAAAATGAGCTTCACTTTATTAAAATTTCCCAACAAATTTACAAAGAAGATTTAATCAGTTAACTGCATCCAACGAGTACACTTGTCATTGGCTGATTTTAGCTACCCACCCCGTAAGGGATTTTTTGAAACCAAACTTCGCAGTTGGCGAGTTAACGGAAGTTGAGACCTTCTTCAAGGATAACCCTGGATCTTCGGTCGAACTGCAAATCGTTTCACGAACAATATTTAACTGTCGCGTCAGTCCAAACAGAAATAGGGAATTCTTCCCTATCTCTTAAGGTTTCGACGAAGGAACAATCCAAGAAATAGTCTTCTTCGTGTCTGACGAAGAATTTGACGAGGCCATTTTGCAAATATGCCTTAGACCTGAGATAATACTTCCTTTGAGGAGGTAGAGTATGGTGGTGAATTTAGGGTCTGATCGATGATCGATATTTTCAAAAGTCAACAGATGATCTTACCCTATGGTTTGCCGAGCTTTCGTCCGAATGCGTTCCTCCTTGATGGCAGATAAGGGACGATAGCAGAGCGGAAGTTGAGACGTGAGAAACCACTGATGCATTCCTTCTTACGTTTTATCTTGTTTGACATTCGATATTTCTCTCGAAGTACATGGTCGGACATTTTCTAGATATCTTCATTTTTTATTGCATGGCGAAGGAATTTAGTTCGTATGTTCTACGTTGAAAGAATGTAGGATGCAAAAGCGCCAACAATAAGATAAGATTGTCTATCGATGATGAAAAATGTAATACAAACATTAAGTATCGGGTTACTGTTTATCGATGTAAGTTATAAAGCAGCTATCGATACTTTAACGCCTTGACATAAATATCTTCTTGTAATCCTAATATCCAAAAGCACAAGATTACAAAAATGGTACATAGGATATCAAGAAAGTCGTATTTACGATCTCTCCGAGTGGATCGTTTGCTCGTGATCCGATTTCACCAAGAGCAACCGGTCTTCCCTGGGTGGATCTACCGGATCATCTGAACAAACACGAGACACATGCTCAAATAGAATTATTCGTCGATAAGCGGCTTTACGCCGTTCGAGTAGCAGCCCGAGGAATTAATTACTTCTTCCTTCGTGCGGAGAACGTCTCTTAAAACGACAGCGATAGAAACACACCTTACATAAAAGGACATAAAGTACGCATATATGTACATAAATTTGAAAAGGAACCGTAAAAGCGTCTCGCAAAATAATCCCTTCTTATTGAAATAATAACGCGTTTTATGCGCAACGTAAATTTACTAGACGAGGACGTAGATCGATTCGGTAGAAAGACGTCGGAGCTTCATGGGACCATCGTGAACGGCGTTGCGTTCGTCACGTACCGCGCCTCTACTTTCTTTCTTCTTTTTCTCGATCGGATCGAAGAATTAGCGTGTCGCATCGACACGCGGGTCCTCGTGATCGTTGTCAATGTATTCATGAAAACGAAAGCACGGCTGCGTGACTGCAGCCCTCTTGGAAGGTTACATAATGTATCAGAAGACAACGGAACCGAACAGTCGCATTATGCGCGATCTTGATTACGCCTGGTAATCGATTGATCGTCTGGAGGCTGTCGAATCGCCCGAGAACCGCATAACTCGACCACGCTGTTCGAAAAATTTCGAAATCATTTCCGTTCGCAGCTCGTGAAGAGAATAGAGTTTCCTTTCTTTTTTCGAGACTCGAAAATGCTTGTGATTTAGATCGAAAATACGAAACGAAGAGATACAAAAGGGTGGAGCATGTGGGTATGGAAAGGCGACACTAGCGGGCATCGGAATGATTTATGGGTTACGATACGGGATGGAGGATCGCAGAGAGGGAATGGAGAAACTTGCGAGCTAAAAGGGTAGCGATGGACTCGAAACGCTTCGTATTTCTTCTTCGAGCGGCCGAAGAACCGAAAGGTCTTTGTATAGAACGGCTACTTTAGCGGAAATTGAGGCAGAAACTCGGAATGAAGGATCTTCGCTTACGAGGTAATTCATTTTAAATATTCATCCGTCATTTTGTTAACTTTATTTTCCATGGAATTAAAACACTCACGAGAAGATCTTATTCTCATTCTTCATGAACAGTCTTCTTCTTTCGCCGAAAATTCTGACACAATTTCAGTAAGATCAAAATCAACTATTTTTGGGGAAGGAAGACGAATTAGTTTATTAATCCGACGCATTTTTCTACGGACGTATATAAAAAGATTTGGAACTTTGTATAAGTGATTGTTCGCTGACTACCGAAACAGTTTCTCTTCGGGAGGATACGAGCGACTGTTGCAGCCTGTCCCATACTTTTTTGCCTACCATAATGCGGTGCACGGAGTGTTTCGGACCCTCGTCTCTCATCGAATCAGCCTGTTCCTTCTCGTTCCCTCCGTCGTCGGTCTCGCACGACACGCTCAATTTTTACGACCGACCATTTATAACCGACCATCCACAGGAGGAGACCCGGGTGCAACGAACACGTTCCTGGTCCTCTCGATATGGCTCCTCGCAGTAATTACTCCAAGAATTGTAACCGAAATTCTAAACTTCCTGCCTTCATTTCATTAACCGGAGATTTCAGTCTGAACGCCCATCGATTACTCGAAAGAAAATAGAATTTTTTTGCAATCTGCCATATTTACTATCCGATAGATATACAAAACTATGGTATTCTATGCATCACTCTCAGCCGTGACTCACAAACGGTCAGACAGATAAACGATGCAGTTCAGAGAAGCAACTTAGCGCGTGCTAACTTTCCAAAAATTATTTCCCAGTGAATCACATGGTGGCCAAGGGCTAGAGGGCTAAGGTCGTCACATCTTCACGCTCTACGCCTAAAACGGCTGCCGCACTATTACAAGAACACATTACAAAAATAGAAAAGTGGCTGCAAAGCAAACAAATAAAAGCGAACACCAGTAAGTGCAATCACACAACATTTACGCTTAGAAAAGGAAAAACACCAGACATTCGACTAAATGGCGCCCACATAGCACAAACAAAGTATGTCAAATATCTAGGAATACATTTAGACACACGCCTTATATGGAAGCATCGCGTAAAATCAATAACAAACAGAATACGTGAAAAAATGAAGCAGATGTGCTGGTTAATCGATAGAAAATCTACATTAAGCATAATGAACAAACTAAATATATACAAAACAATAATCAAACCATTCTGGACATACGGAGTGCCACTATGGGGGATGGCAGCAATGAGTCACATAAATAAAATAGAAACAGGGCAAGCAAAAATCTTAAGGACAATAGTTAACGCTCCATGGTACGTCAGAAACGAAGATATACGAAAAGACTTAAAGATTCCAACAGTTAAAGAGGAAATCGCCAGATATGCAAAAAAGTATAAAGAAAGACTTGCAACACACGCAAATCAGCTGGCTGCTGAAACGAATAAAACAATAATAGAAAGAAGACTGAAGAAGAAGCATCCTGCAGACCTCACGATAGAACAATAAACAACCTGGAAGATGGTATATTTCATCAAAACTTAAATTATAGCATTTTACCAAATGTCCTAATGGACAAATTGTAAAATGCAAACAATAAATAAAAAAAAAAATTCAACATACAGAGACCGCAGAAAGTGTATTTCTATACTATTGCATTTTCACGGCGACATGCGTAGCCGCCAGAAGGCACAATTGAAAATTCTCCATAAGGGGCACGAAATTATCCCTATGAAACTTTGATGTTTTGTAACTACCATGTAACCTACGTAGTATTTGCGATAAATTGCAGAAACCGTCTGCGAATACGTCACATAATATATATATGTCGGATTCACATTATGATTAGGGTTGGGGTTAAAGGGCGTGAAACGAATCTTCGTTATGATTAGACTTTGTCGTTATGCAATAGAGAAGATATTGACTAATGCGAACACGATTGTTACAGATATCGACAAGTAACCGTGGTAATTAGATACTCGAGACGCTAGTGACAATGATTCTAGGTTCGATAACGAATCCACGGTCAACGGGATTACTCTTTATTAAACGTAAAATACTTTAACACGCAAACACGTTTACTGGGACGCTCTGTATATACTTCCCGATGTGTAACTCTTCAAGGCGATCGCACGAATAACAGACTGATGGAATTTTTCCTTCCTTTTCGATTGCGTTCGTTTGTTATATACTGGTCCGAAGCTTCGAGAAGGTTCCAATCGCCGTTGCTAGGCAATCTCTGCTTGGAGTTTGATTGTTAATACAACGTGTGTCCCATTATATCGACATCCCCGAGGAAAAATGTCCATCCCGTGACCGCGGCTACGTTCGGCGACCAGCTGTGTCACCTCGAACCCAATCCCACCATCACGAGTCTCGAACAAATACGATCGGATTGAATGATAATTGTTTAATTACGGCTATAGTAGAATCTAGATTACAATATTACGGGATTTTCCCATAGTTCCAAACGGGAGGCTCCAGTGTCCTTCCATCTCCGACATATATATATATATATACATAATTGGAACGTCTCGGCGTCTGGCTAACGTAATCGTTACCGTTACGCTCGGCCGTTAATATAACGTGTCCGCGGGCAATTAGAAGCAACGACGGGCAATTAGCAACACCCTTATCGTTCATCGGTTCGCTGCCGCGGCCGCGACCGCGGCTGATTGCGAGATGCTCGCTGATAACATCGCCGGATAACACCGTTAATTTATCGACGTCGATCTCATTCGGAGCCCACTGGGCGAAAAATCGACCGAGGTCATCGATTACCTACGCGAACCATCTTCCCTTTTATTGGTGAAATAAACGCGGGAACATCTGTACGATAGCGATATTCCGCTTGTTAACAGCTAAGCAAATAGCTTTTATCTGTTGGAGACTATTTGAGTGATAGAATGGCTATTAACCGTGGAAAATGGCTGTCAAAGTGGATAGATGAGCAAGATCGGATTTTTGATTAATCCATTAAGGAGTGAGATTAATAAAAAGTTGATCTCTAACGTGTTTACTGGCATCCGAATTTTATACACTTTATTAGATAGATCCAAATATATTAGATACTATATACCATATCTAACACTTCATTCTTGTTAAATATTACAGCGTGTTTGCGCATTTCTTCTCGACGATGTTATCCAAGTTATTCACATTGTTGAACGTTCGCTGGTCCATGAAACTTGTCGTATAACAGTCATCCTAAAAAAATTTAGTGGAATGTTCGCCAATGGCCACTGTGACAGCCAATATCTTAAACGATATCGTTGTAGATTTCTTGAGCTAGGTGGTCTACTTCGTCTTAATTTGTGCTTTGTATAAGAGGGGGCAAAATACAAGTACGCGTTAAATATTACGACGAGCCGATGCAAAGGGCGAATTTTATTTTAACAATGCGCGTGTAAAGGAATACAATCTTTCTTCGAAGAATTCCAAGATGAAGTTTAATGAAAGGTTTGCTAGATGAAAAGGACGAAGAATGCGGTAATATGACGAAAATGGTTTCCCCGAAAACACGAAACCGAGGGAAAGATGGTGAAGATAGGGGTAGGCAAGACGAAGCGCGTTTCCAAAAAAGGGACGCGAAGGAAAAGCAATGGAAACTCGATCCAGAAGCGTAACAGATGTGGTCGAGAGTCCTTCAGGGAAACCCTGATTCGTTCTATCGATCCGAAACCGTCAAACTGCTCGTAAATATTGGCAGAAACCATGGAGGAAATTAATTATTTACGTCTCTCTACTAGGTCCCCGAAAACTAGAGACTTTCTTCTAAAAATAAAAAAAAAAATAAGAGAAAAAAAAAAAAGGAACGAAGAGAAGGAAAAAATTTGAGATAAGGCGCTTCCAGTGACCTGGCTGACCTGTGTAAATTCGTTCCAATGAATAAAAATCTTTTCTGAGAGAAACAAAGAAAGCGAGAACGATATTTGGTCCTTCCTTTCCGTTTCTCGTAACGTGATATTATTACAGGAATTATTTTATTCTCAAAGGACAATTAAAAAAATATAGAACGTTGAATATCAGCAAGCTTTCGTAACTTTGAATCATCAAAGGTTTTCAAGATTTATCGAAACTTGAAAAAAAATCAAAATCTATCGACGCTTACGATTCAACGCGTTTATTACGACTTTCGAGAGTTTTAAATATGAAATCGTGTTTGGAGCGATTCGAATTATCATGACATTGCGGGACTTTGAATCGGTTCGAAATCGAGATTCAAATAGTCGATAACTCGAGATAAAATATCCAAGAGGAGCCCATCATTGTCGGCTCGTACGGAGGCTCACGCCACAAATACAGAATCTTGAAACTAGAATTTATTTAAAAATTCATCTGATCGAGGATCAAGCTCGTCAAGTGCAACTGGCAGCTAATTAGCATGGCATTTGTATTTATGGAAAATCAATGTCTCTGAAAGAACCTGGACCGATACGATCGTCACTGCCGGATTCTGGTTACCCGAGATCCACGATAACAGTCCCTCCAATGACGGATGATCGGGGATCTTCCAACTCGAAGTCGACTGTATTTGAACTGCCTTCCAACCTATTATATCTCCCTGGTTTTCGCTATCGAAACTAAAAACTTTCAAGCAAGTATGGTAGAACACCGATTTGTCTGAACCGAGTTCGTTATAGTTGGTTTGCTAGAAAAATGAAACGTCTAAAAAATCGCAGACGCGAGTTATTTAGTCAGGAGAGACCTAAATTAATGTTTGAACAAAGTTACTAAACGTGAATGAAGTTACTTAAACTCGAGGAATTCTCTACATCCAGAATTGGTATTTCCGTATTCTTTTACTGTCAAACAACGCGCAGATTTATCGAATTTGCTTTTTCTCTTGTAAATTGCTTATCTATCGTGTCGAGATTATGATCCAAGTATCGTAATAGAATCGTCTTTATCTGTTTTTTATCTGTGGTTCTTGGCGTGGAAAAGGAGAGAGAAAAAAAAAATAGGAATTTGATAAAGATAGATAGGTATATTTTTTAGGTGTTTGCCTGCAGGAACGGAATGGAAGGTTAGCGTGTCTCGTAGATCCTTCGGTTTATGGAACGGTGCCGTGGCACGGCAGATGATTCCCGCCACTTACGGCATCGCGACCCGATCGTTCGAGTGCTTTTACGTTGAGGTGGCGACTTATCGATCCGGTCCTTATGGCTCGTACACACCGTACATAAGCCCGAAAGGTTGGGTTCATTTGCATAGCCCGCATTCGGCCTCGCTACTTTACACGTAGTAGGAATTGAAATTCTTCGTTCGCTTCGATGCATTTAGATCAGAATTCTAGCAATTATATCGAAACGAAAATCCCATTTGAAAGACTTGAATATTCCATTATAAGATATAATTTAATTGTAAGTATTCTGAGAATTTTTAGCATCCGACGATGTGAATTAGAACGGTAAATGTTAAGTAACTGAAAATAGAAAGATGCGTTTAAGCAGTTTCTCGAACATACGAGGCCTGAGCTTCGGAACTCGATTTGGGTGTCAAGTTCGGTTTGTCGGTTCAAGAGCCTGTTATCTATGGTTAAAGCAATGATAGTAGCGATGTTTAATGCGCTATGTTGTCAACGATTCTCTTATCTAATGTTTGACTAACATCAGTCAAGGATCGCTCGGTTCTTCGGTTCACGATCTCTCGTTGCGTAATCGTTCGTCCACATCTTACTTAATATACATATGATATATATATATATTAAGTACTAATTTCCGACCATTAGCTACCATCATCCGATTTCGTAAAATTTCGTTTCACAAAATTCTACGGTATTGATGGAAATTTAAGCTCCGATTGCTGCAGGATGTTGATATCAACCGCACAATATCGCGGCTCCGCGTCGCAACGCGTCTATTTATAGAAGAAATGCGGCAAATCGCTGGATGCCATACGCTATGACCGATCCACCAACCGACGTTTATCCTACCAGCATTTCTTTCTCCCTTCTTTTTATACATACCTCAGGGTGTTTCTTTCCAGAGAAAGTTATCTTCACCGTTTCTTAAATTACATTCCGATGATCGTTCATGTATTTGATTTTCCGAAAGATTCAGTTATCCAGTGTTTTCTTAATCCCTTTAATCTCTGAGCCCTTCTTCCATTATCGTCACATGTGTATCTTCCCACACTCGCGAAACATCTCCTTAATCGATTTTTAATCATATTTCGTAGTTTTAGCTGCAAAGAATTTCTATTTAATCCGTCCCCGTAACGTTTCCATTCTTTCCGTCGTGAAATCAATGAAATCGTAAGAACCATCGACTGTTCAACGGAAAATCCGAAATAGCACGGTCATTAACGAAAGTAAATGTTTATCCTATCTATCTTTCTCCATCGTTCCACGGTCGTGTTTGTTGCTTACGAATTCATATTTATCAATTAAATAAGATAATAAATCGGGTCGGCTTACTTTGTCACTTTCGTCGATCTGCTCTATCCAGGTCACTACGTGTACGAGCAATCGTCGGTGACTACATAATGCAGAAGAACGCGAACGTTATGGTATCTTCTTCGTACGGTGTACCTACGATAACGAGGGAAAAATTATGTTCTTACGAAACTTGCATCTGCGGGAGGTAGCTCTGCTGTTAAACGTACGTTTCGAAAAATATATCAAATGTTTATGATGCGTTTACTTGTTTGACGATAAACAAACTTCCATCGTTTTTTCTTCCTGTCAAAGTTGATTTTCATCCGTTATACATGGTCGCCATTTTGCTGAAGAAGAGGCTCTCGTAAATCAATCAAAATGGCGGGACGATGAAAAACAGCTGAGGTCCACGCGCGTCGTTGCGCTATCTTCTCAGCTATTTATAACCACGAGCATATCGCTACAATGACAGGTATGCTGGATGATAACGAGTGTATAACTCGAAGCATCAATGTTTTCCGCGTTTCGAAACAGTGGAAGGCGGGCAAGCAACACTACGAATGTAAATCGCGCGTAATAATGCCAGAGATTACGGGTCCCATAGGAATTTACGACTTTTCACCAAGAATTGTGAATTTTAACAGGTACGATAAAATTCTATGCCGCAGCTTGGAAACTGCCAGGTAGCCGGTTACTTCTTGCTAGGTTATAGGTCTTTGATGCCACGATGAAAACTTTGAATTCTTCTCGCAAGAAATTACCATTCTTATCTGCGCCAAATTTTTATCCAACGAAATAACTAATTTTATGTAATTAATACAGCGTGTTAAATAGATGGACGGACGTATCTACTGGAATCGAAATGGTCGGATAGCGGAAATCAAGGGGAGAAAAATAAATGGCAGTTTATTTACTTAACCGAAACTGCTAGGAAGTTGGAGTTCTGCCACGAGGTTACCTCTCGAACGTTACCTCTGCGTTCGCACGAGTTGGAAATCTTTGGTCGACGACCATGGCGTCGACAACCTCTTTGCACGCATATCCACTCTCTTATTTACACTCGGGCTGACTGTAAATTATGTTTCTACTGCGTGGCGGGGTGCAGCGAAAACGTCATCAAGCTTCCTCGTAGGCGCGACTATTACCTAGGTGCCATTTCACAATTCCTTCATTCACATTGCAAAGTTACTCTTTGCTCCAAACTTTGTCAGATATTTGCGATTTCCTTCTTACCGAGAATGACGCACACCGGCTCCTTAATTAATCGTACAAAATATCACCGCTTATGGCATTATGCAAGGTCGTTACATAATATTAAACATACCGCGATCGTCTATTCATTTATGGGAGACAGTTAATCTGCGAGAATGTATAAACGTACGTATGGAGTTCGGCTACGGCTATCGACGCAAATCGAAGAAGAAGAAGAAACGAGGCGATGAACGGACGCGAGGCCCAGGTTGCAGGAAGGAAGGAAAGAAGGAAGGTGGAACTCTGAAACGGAGCTGACAAAAAGGAAGAACAGTCGATCGAGGATTAAGTAGTCGACGTGATCCCATGCACTTAGGGCTACAAGGGATAAAGCTCCGGCACTGTCAGTGGGCAGGGTGGGACGAAAGGGTGGACCAACCGGTCCTCGAGGTTGCCTCGGCTTATTCAGTCAACGAACTCTGCAGGCCCACGACGTGACACTGACCCCTCCAGGGTAAACGTCCCTGGCTGGTCGCTTTATCAATGTAAACGCGCCGATCGCTCGTGGAAATAAATGGAAGAGAGGAGGAAAAAAAGAGAAGGGAGAAAAGAGTAGAAGAAATAAGAGGAAGAAAAAGAAAGGGGGGGAAAGAAAGTGGAAAGAGGCACTGATTGCGTCGTCGGAAAGCAAAGAACGGTGGATGGCTGTAACATTAGCGAGACGATGGGAGACGATGTGATCCCTTCGAGGCGTGTTTCTTCCGCCGATGTATACGGCGGTAGGTTTGCATTATGAGAGCTGATAACGTCACGAATTTCCTCGTGTTCTCTCTTCTTCTGTTCGTTTGGTATTCTCAAGCAGGAGCGAGGATCGTTGGATCATCGAGTTGGAAGATTGTTTTCCGTGTAAGAATAGGATTGGGCTTTTGTTAGTCGGCGCAGCTTAATGGAGTTCCTTTTGGAAATGTAGAGCGTTACACGCTGTGTGGGCAGATAGAATCTCGAATTCGGGAGTCTCTGTTAATTATCGCGAGTATTTGGCTCGATAAGGTCCCTTCGAAAACAAGATTTGCATAATTCTAATATGTAATTCGAAGCGTGGAACGTAATGGAAAAAGACCGAGACGAAGGAGAAGTTGGGGAACGAGGACATCTCTTATCGGTGATCCAGAGAACACAGTCGTTGCTCTCGTATCTGCTTTCTCGTGATAAACTAGCTAGAAGCTAGGGGACAATAATAAATACGATAATAACGACAACTACGATACTCCGTAGTATCTTTTACTGTCGTCATCCCTTCTCTTCCCAATCCTTAATCTCGTTTTTGGAAAAGGGCAAACTACCGTTCAGAGGTGGGAAAATTATTTCCACAGAAACAGCGTACGCGAGCTGCATACTGGCGGGAATAGACAAACGGGGAAGCTCAATTTGCATCGGAGCAGATAATCGCGACCATGGGCGAGTCTCGGTAAGAAATCGAGCGTAGGAAGAAGGCGGAGAAGCACTCGTAGCAAGGTTGGTTCTGTCGCTGATTCATTAATTTACCGATGCCTAGAGGAACGAGCGGAGAGCGGCGCAAAAACCGTTGCAACAAGACGGAAAGGCGGCTGCAGGAAGCTGCCTGGTAATTGACGATTCTTCATAACGGAACCCCTTCCCTTTTATTCGCACGCAGGACGACAGAAGCCGCTGTCTCGATGATGAGTCTATCTTTTTCTTTTTCTTCTCCTTCTCCTTCGCCCCCTTTTTCTTCATTTTCTTCTCCGTTCTTTCTTTCTTCTTTTCTTATAATACTTTCTGAACCTGATCGTCCACTCTGAGCATTGGCTTCTTCCGCCTGAAATTTCTTCGGCCGTAATTTCAACGAACCGTTCGTTCCAGCGAAATCAGGTGGACTTGAAATTTCCTGCCGCCATTTTCAGTCTTCGTTCGAACCGTATTCCCATATGGAAGTGACAGCGGATTCATCTGTGAACGAGGGTGGAACCGTTTGATTTTTGTAGCAAGAAAATGAGCAGCGTCTAATACGAGATTGTTAATGGAAATCTTTCGAGAATGACCTCGGGCTATTTGGTTCAATGGCGGTTGATTCAATCCTCGAGCAGCGAGGCTGAACGACTCTTATTTAGCGGAGCTTAATCGAGCCACTATCAAATTAAAAGAAACCTCTGCGTCTCAAGATCTCTGCTGGACCAATTGAATCTTTCGTGGTGATTCTTTTGTGGCAGATTGGATGATGGAGATTGAAAATCGACACTGGTGTCTGTTATCCGTGAATAAGATGGAGCAACGAGAATATTATATAGTTTCTAATAATTTCTATCGGAATGAAGGATACTCGGTTCCCATGTAATTCACGACGAACTATGGTAGAAAATAGTTTATTCGAAAACTAGACCATTTTTAAATATTTGATACAATTACTCGTTTAAACTACCCATAGACACCTGTATAAATCTTTAAAAAATTTATCGATCGCGAAGCATTGAAATATCTCGTGCAAATTGACGATGAAGAAGAATCTCGTTTTATCTGTGCAAAATTCAACTTTAACCGGAAGAGCGCCGAGAACTGTATTTGATCAATTCGTGTCATATTAATAATTAATACATCAATGATCGCTGACGTAATATTACGTCTTTCTGTGACTAAAGTATAATTAGATACGTCAGCTATCAATGATTCGAAGGAAACGAGAATTCCTTAGATTTGCTTATTTGCGTTAACGGCAACGAATATTACAAAGTAAATTCTTGAAAGTATTTGAAAATAAATTCTTTGATCACGCAAGCTTGCGATTTTCTGCTTATCGGGATTAAAACTACTCGGGTGGTTTCTGATAATATTACCATTAACTCTTATCGAATACGTATAATTTTAATTATAATCATCCACGTGTATGTAAAGCCTATGTAAACGCTGTCGAATCTTTTTCAATTTCGTTGCATACATAACATAATTGACGTTCGATTCTGAAGAAACGGTTGATTTACTTGCATAAGTCTGTTTAGCACGAGCGGATGACACGAATAAGAAATTCGAAGATTAATTTAAAAAATAATATCTTTCTCCATTTTTCAACTTATGGACTTGATCTGATCGATTGGAATTGGCAGAAATTGCAAATCGGTACATTCAATATTAAGAATCGACGTAGATTTATGGTTGAAACAGCGAAGAAACAATTGTCGGTTTTGCATATACTTAATGTGTCATTTCTTCAGAATTCGCAAGAAAAACTGCATTGCATCGAGATGTTCGCCGCACCCTATACGAATAAATTGCTGGAACGAGCAAAGTCTCTCTCTCTCTCTCTCTCTCTCTCTCTCTCTGACTCGCTCGATGGAAGGAGATCGAATTGAATGACCATCGCTGGTACTCGCACCTTGCGGCAATGAGGAGGGACGCGCATAGTCGATTAAGTCGATTGGATAAAGACCGAGAGAGAGCAAACCGGTGATCTCGTTCCTCGCGGTGGCCCCGATGTATCTATAACCGTGTTCCACGGTCATAGGCGCGAGTATTGCTGCAAATGAGAGTTCGAGGCGTCGCGTCGGTGACTCGTCGAACAACTCTTGCCCCGCCAGAAGTCGTCGTCGTTTCTGCATTCCTTCCTAAGCTTGTCCAAGTCCTCTCCGTTTGTCGTCGCTGGTCTCCGTTTGGGCCTCGTTACGCGAAATCCCACTCGATTACACTCCCTTTCTTACCAAGATCAATAAAACGGATTGAACGGTTTGTTACAATATTAAAATTCTGTTACGTTGGATTTATCTTCGCGAGTTGCGTAACCGCGGTCGTTTTGCTACCACGAACGTTCAAATTCAATGGCAGGGATTCGACAAAAGCTTCATCTTGGTCGATTCGAAATTTGAGAATATAACAGGCAGAAATTAATAGGAATGACAGGTTCTGTGACGGGGGGATCCGGCAGAGGTGGATACGTGCAAACGACATGGAAAGTCCAAGCAGACAGCAGTTGGCACTCGATTCGGCTCTCGATTCATGCAACGTCACGTGTCGCATTCGCAGGAACGCTCTTTCTTTGTGTGGCATTAACGTGTTCTGACTCGGACAGTGCATCGGAAACACCATTCTAAATTCGTTTAGTATCCTCTTCATCTATTTAATGGTACACAAATTGTTCAATAATGTGCTTATGATTATTCAAGATTTTTTTTTTCTCAACATTTCCATTAAAAGACAAACGCGAGACAAAATTGTGAAAGGAATAGCCACGCAGAAAATGTAGAATCGATCTGCCAATTGAATTTCGTTTTAAGGGGAATGCCGAAGGTAATGCGGGCGAAAATGGAAAGGAAAGCGAAGCGATTATTGGTGAGAAAATCACAGGCCAGCGAACAAACGCGGAAAATCAGACGCTATTAATACTCGAACTGGCCAGACAACATTCTAAGCGGGCAGAAACACGCGTTGTTTCGCGCGGTTGCTCGCCAAGCAGAACGGAGAATTTTAACGCTTCTCCTTTTCCCGCACCTGCTGCTCAGGCATTCAGCCAGGGACACGCAATTACCGGTGTTTTTCTCTCGCGAAACGATTAATAACGCGCCCCGCGACACGCTCTGCAATTATAGCGCCAGGCTCCATGCGTGCCTCGAGGATTGGATCTCCTTTTGAATAATCGATTTTTGCTGGCGTTCGATGCCTCTCTGATCGACAAGCAAGTAGACGTCTAAGTGTCTGAATAATTGACATATTTTTCACTTTACTCGTCGTTGAAGGTATTTTATAGAATATTTAGTTCTTTCGGGAAATCGCTTGAATTCTATTCGTTTAAGTTCGTATTATGTCCCTATTAATTAAAATGCTAGGTGAATCTATAGCTGGCGCCCGGCATAAGTATCCTTGTGTGTGCGTGTGCGTGCGTGCGTGTAAGTATTATGGAGAATTAACGGA
Source organism: Bombus pyrosoma (assembly GCF_014825855.1). Taxonomy (NCBI): domain Eukaryota; kingdom Metazoa; phylum Arthropoda; class Insecta; order Hymenoptera; family Apidae; genus Bombus; species Bombus pyrosoma. The sequence continues at coordinate 15,408,619 of NC_057780.1, forward strand.
AAATTAATTTCGTTACTAGCGACATTTTCATTGGACGCTGAAATTATTTATTTAGGTAATATTCAAAGGATCGATGCTCATAGTTGCGGTATTATCGAGTATAGTGCGATGGGTAAAGTAAAGGAAGACGGAGGATATTACGCAACACGGAGAACGGCTCCTGCGGCACGCGGCTAGCAAGAAATCTGAAACAGCGGGTCGAAGGTTGCGATAGGTTCGCACTTTGCTTTGTGATCGTAAACACGTAACGACACGCGTGTTATGCCGACTGGTGAACACCAGAGAAAAGAGACATCGGATTTGTCACTATTATTAGCTCGTCGTTCCATGCCTCCGTGATTAATCTTTCATCGATGGATGCTCGTTCATCGGATACCTCGAAACGAGTCTTTTCTTTCTTCGCTTCTTAGGGACTTGCGCGGTCCTTAAGAAAAGGAAAAGGAGTTTGAAAAATTGCTTGGAAACCTCTGCCTCTTACGGAGACCTTTTTTATGTTTCAAGCAGCTCGTGAAAAGGAATCGGACATTTTACTTTAGCGAGGAAATTCTTAGCTAAAGGTCGAAGATAAAAAATTTGCTTCTATGAAAATTTTCTTATAAAACGAAGCTTGATTTGATTTCCTTTCGGACAAAGGTCCTTAAGGAATTTCTTTACGTACTGGCGAGTAGAAAATTTCAATTTTTTTTATGTAAATATAGGCAGTTCGTGTAAAAGATTTGAAACGACCGTAAATCGAATTGTCGTGTAGTTATTGTTAAGTTTACCGTTGGCCAGCGATCTTGTACTTGGCTTGGAGTAACAGCGTACGCTAGGAGGCACGTACTCTTGCTTGTCTAACTTTAAACTTCTTCACGTCGAAAATAAACTGTGCGGCTTTTGCCTGGCGTAGTCGCGTTCACGAGCGACACGGCTCTTCCTCCTCGTGGGCGTAAATCCGTCGAAGGAATGCGCGCATAAAATTACGTTAAAATTTTCTTCAACGCGTGTCCGAGCAAGATTTCGTTCGGCGGTCCATCTGTGGGTTCTTGATAGATCGATTCGGCTAATGAAACACGTGTCACAGTTTCCTAACATCGATAGACGCCGCATTGGTGAGGATAGGTTGTACGTAATTTCGAATCGAGTGAAATCGAATTTAGATGGTAGACGTAAGTTATGCAACATCTAGATTTCACAGGCCATTCCGTTATTTATCTAAGTTTGATAGAATTCCGGTACTATAAAATTTCAGTTTCATAGAATCTCACAGCTTAGAATTAGCTTAGAATTCCATATAGCTTGGATTTTATAGACGTCTAGAACTAGGACCTAAGTTCGTGATAAGCCAAGTTTAGTTGGATTTAGTTCGACAAAATCTCAATTTCATTTAATCCGAGCTGCGTAAGTTGCAGCTTCTATCTTACTTCGATTCTACTCTATCCAAACATCGATGAACTCTACTCTCAGAGTTATTCCTAATCCGTAAAATCCGCAGAATCCTTAAAACATCTCCGTCGGTCACGTTTACGTAGAAATAAACTCGCGAACCGCGATCTCCAAAGATCGAGGCGAACGATGTTGGCATTGTTCAACGTGGATATTTTTGCTCATTCTCCATGTAGAATTACCGGTGCGACGTAGCTCTCCTCTGTAACTAACGTCCTCGGAAAATATCGACGCGATCCGCCATACCGACGTATGCATTATTCAAAGATGAAATCCGCATTTAAATGTTTGCCCGTTTAAAATCCCCGCGCTGTACAACCACTTTTATTACATACTGTTCATACAATTCAAAACAGGCGGCCTAAACCATCGTTCTTCCCCCGTTTTTTCTTCTCCCTCTTTCCTCTCGCGTCTTCTTTCCCCCCCCCCCCCTGTCTATTCGAACACGCAGCGAGAACACCATCTTTGACCTGCAATTAAATTCAAGAATATCGTCCCGTCAAATTCTGTTTTTCATATGAAAGGGGACTCCGTGTTCGGAATTGCGATGACCAAGCGAGATAAAAGGTTAATCGAGAGCCTCGTTATCGATAGATCACCCTTGTGTGTATGCATAGAAGCTCGCCGAACGGCCGTGTGCAAGCCTATGTAGCGTATACACGGCGGAGGACACGCATATGCGCGAGGCACGAGGTCGAGGGCCAACCTACATATTCATCGACAGCGGGACACTTGCTTCCGCTTTGCCTGTACGCTTCTTACTTTCAAATCACAGTTAATGGTGGCGGCAGCGTGGCGACGTTTTCTTTCGGTTGGCATTCGATTAGCCACGAACCTCATAGCGGAGGTGACGATAGATGATTTCCTCCGGGACTTTCCACGAAACCGATAGGCTACCGTTAGCGGTGCCTTCCGGTCGCTATCCACCGTTTATGGAACTCGATGTTTCAACTGGGGGAACTCGGGCGGTTGTCGAGTGATAACCTTTGCTGCTCTTTGCTAGGGGAAATTATCGGATTATACTCGCGTCTCTGGTAGGATTTATACGTCGATTCGTTCGTTGGATCGTTCGAGATTCTTCTATAATTGTGAGCTTGCGATAGATGATCGATGGAAGGGGAAAATGAAGCCTACCTATTGTGTAATGGAGATTCGCGCGATATACATGCAGAGTAATCTAAATATGGAATGATTTATGCCAGTAGTAGCTAGGGTTATCGTAGATTAGGACTGGTGTAATTTAAATTTAATATTGGATTGACCTAAGGTAGGTTAAATATAAGGATATCTACGTATGTGTATTGTATATTTCGATCCGGTGAAATCCAGCTCTGACATTCTTCAGAATATTTTACAATGTTTGCATCCTGCGTGTGAGGCTCGCATAGGGAATCTAAAGGACAGCGCATCGCGATCCACGACCCCGCGTTCTTCGTCGAATAAACATTTTGAAACGAGTCGCTCCGTTCGATGATCGGACCACGGAGACAAAATCTAATGAAACTCGAAGCCGAGCTGGATCTCCTACCGCCTTAAATCATAGCAACGTCTAACTACGTCAACGAGCAGATTCCGCGGATCAGTAATCGTTATTCTGGCATAGCAACCGGCCCCGCAGTTCACGCATTCAAGGATTCGATGTCGCGAGACGGCTGGATATGTGAATCAGGTTTATAAATACATCGGCACGAGTAGAAACTCCGTTGGATCGAGAAACCGATTCGTAGAGAGGTTATCGCCGAGTCTTTACCAATCGAACCAGCACAGCGCCGGGGTGTCACGGTTCGCCGCGTAACACCACGTAAACACCCTATCTTTCTTCGTTGCGCGCGGTATTAACGGCCTGATAAAATGTGGAAAGCTTTGCCAACCGTCACGTTCCGGTAGTGGGGAACCAAGCCACAAGACGATGGAGGACACACCGGCTCTGGTTGCAATACTTCTCGCCATGAATATTTCTTACTTTCTTCTGCTTCATAATTTCTTTCGATGTAACGTAGAATCCTCTGCGTCTTTAATCCTGCTGCGTCCTGTTCATCATTTTCCACCACTGCCGGTTTACTCTAAATTAAGCCGAAGTGTAATGTAGATTCAATGGAACTTGGAATCAAAACCATTCGTACTCGGTATAACTAAAGTCGAATGCGATCTACTAGACACAATGGAATCTAGATTCGGAGCATTCTAGATTCAATGGTACGATGCATTGTGGATTCAATAGTAGCAAGTATAGCGTAATAATGGTACCGAGCGAATTCTAGATTCTCTGATGCCTACATAGGGCCAATGCAATCTACGTGGAGGAGATCGTAAGTGAATGGGGTAAAGTAGATCGATGCAGATAGAAATTTGCAAGTGTTCTGGAATGGTAACGGAATGGCACGTCGTACTCGTTAGCGGGTAACGAATTTGCATAGAATTTTTACGAGCGAGAAGCGAGTTGGACGAATAATATACGGCCTCGTGTTAATCGATACTCAGGAAGCAATAATGCAACAGGTTTTAGAAGATTGTCATTGATTTATATGTCGACTAGTTTGTTCGATTTACGATTATTTGTCAAACGATCAACGTGGAGGAAATTAGCTTGCATTTTCCTGACTCGTTTGGGCCTGTATGCTAACATAGTGGAAAGTATTTGAATTCAATACCAGGTATATTCGGATGAATTCGAATCCTATAACTATAATCCAAACCCAAGAAATGGAGCCACTCGAGTCGAGAGTAATTCGGTGTGGAAGTGAGAAGCTGGTTCGGATAAAGGAATGTGGATTTGATTGATTATTTCTGATGATACAAATAAGATCATATACGTGTGATGATGTGCGATAGAGAGAGAGAGAGCGTAGCACTTGCCCTCTCTCTGTGCCATCTCCTTACTGTACCTAGGATCTAGCGTAATCTGAATTCCATGTAACCTAAGTTGTGACGAAATTTACGTATACGTAGATCTAGGCGGCACAATGTAATTTACGTGGAACGGAGCCTAAGTCCGATGCATTCTGAAAGCAATGGAACGTAAAATCATTCATCTTTCTTAAGTCGAAAGCGGTAGAAAAGTCTCACGATCGTTTACAATCAGAAATCCAGTTGATAGTTCTGAAAGGAGCTGTAGCAGACCGTAGTCGCATTTGTGAGGCTACCTACACGAGCGGCCCCGAGGGACCGACCGGTCTGGCCATATTAGTCCACAGAGGCCACGAGGAGGCTGACGTCACCAAGGGTCGCGTTCTCCTGCTGCGTCGACATAACGTCCTAGATGTTTCTCATCTATGGTTATGGTACCCCCTGATACACGCTGTCTTACAGTTTTCCAAAGATTTTCTCGATTTTAGTGACCATAGAGACTAGTCACGTTTGAATTGTTCCTTAAGCGGCGAGCAATGAAACATGACTCAATGGGAAGCCTTGTTAAGAGCATGGTTGACCTCATTTTAATTGGAAGAGTAGGTTAACCATGGAATTCCGTTGGTCTGTCCAAACTAGGAACCGTAAAACGATGTTAAACGTTTTTTATATTTGAAGGGATCATCCTTGAAAATGTATAACGTTCGTAAACATAGAAATTTGTATAATCGATTGGACGTTGCACGTTCAGGTGTAATTAGGTAAATGAATATAGAAAGAAATTTTTTGATGAATCGAAGAAGGCGCAAGGTACACAACAGGAAAATTAACCAGCAAATCGAACGGTATTCCGAGGGAACGAACCTCGCCACTAGTGGAATTTCTTCTCGACTTCCGGCTGCTTGCAACAAAGTTACCAAGACGTGACCAGCTGATTAAATCGTCGTCGTTGTCTGGTCTCCTTATGGAAGCGTTTTACGTGTCATCCTCTAATGAGTTTTTGTTAACATTGTTGGGTAAGTTTGAACACTTCGAGGCGATTAGATTCTTCGTTTAATCTTAAAAAAACAGTTTTCAACAATAAGATAACGAGGTACAAACTATCGGAATAGCAAAAATAACTAATTTATCATTTTCTCAGTGAAATTTTATGTACTTGCGATAGCGCGTTCTTGTGGACTCGAGCATCGTTTTAATCATCGTTGAAAGATAGAAAAATAAAAGGAAAAAGTAAAAATTAGAAAGAAGACATTAGGTTGATTAGGATATTGGTCCCCAATGGATTAATCTGGACAAAGAGCAGTGGAGTTCGCTATAGAAATTCCAAACGAGCGCTTTTGCTGGCAAGGCTGTACGACGTTCTACCGATACACGCGCAGATTTCCACGGATGAAATTCCAACACGGCGAAGGTTTATGGAGAGGGGATTGATTGTTTAAACAAGCGTTTAAGCGTTCGCGGAGGTGTCGCAAAATCTCGACTGTGTTCCGTCGAAGGCTAGCCAAGGACGGAGATCGCGACGATTCATGGAAGAGAGAGAAACGAGCAAAGCATATACATTACATATGCAGTTTGGCCGGATAGAGAGAACCTTGTTCATAGAGAACCTTTTGACCTTTGCGGAAGAGTGTCAGGTGAGCTCGTCGTACATAGAAAAACGTAGCCAGCGTAATTTCCATTTGGTGTCGAGTTTTGCATTACGCTGCAAAAAACGGCCAGAGCCTTATTATATCCACGTGTTCGTCCGGTATTTTCATTTCCTTTGTCCTCGCATTTCCTATTTACATTTTCCCGCGCACTGGTCTAAGACGCTTGGCAACCGACGTGTCTTCGTTCCCTTCGCGAAGAAAGAAGAAAAAGGATATGGGAGAGAATACAGAGAGCTAGAAGGAGGAGGAAGAAGGCGAAAAGGAAGGTGGTAAGAAAAGTGAGGGATATCGAGCAATGGAGAGGGGAGAATGATACTATTAATATTAATACGAGGCGGTGAGCGTCAATCGAATTATGTATACGGACTTGTTTACTCTAGGCCGTGTCTATCGAATCGATTTGTTAAGTCTTGGAAGGTTGCTTGAGAAAGACGACTTTGGCCACAGCCCTGCTGTTATAACAATTTTGGAATACTTATAACGGACATATGGAAGATTCAAATCTCGTGAATGTAAGTGCCAAAGATTCGATATTCGAATAACAAATGCTTTAATGGTTTCTAATCTGAGTACTTTGTTAAGTACGTTGTCGTGATAGGTGGAAAATAGATGTCGTTCGCGATGAATCTTTGGAGACTTCGATGAACCGAAACGTGGAATTTCCGCCATTTTGCGCGGTTGGGGGTTGGTCCAGAGGGGATGCTGCGCACATGTACCTCCATATCATCCGCACAGAGGCAGAGCAACGCTCTGATTGGATCTATATCCCCGGTTTTAGAGGGTTGTTGCCTCCCTCTTCTTCAACCAAAACGCGAACATGGTGTATTCTCCATCTTATACCATAGTAACTGCGCACAGATTCTATGCAGAATATCCTTTTGCAAAGTTCTTTGATATTGCATTGACATCTCTTCTATCTTCCTAGCGACACATCACGTAACTTAATCATACCAAATCCCTCCTATATCGTAAAAAAAAAAAACAGCTTCCGTATGACGCGTACATAGTCGCCAAGTCATTTCAAATTGTCAGTAAATGCCGGTTAATTGTAAAAAGTTGGAAGAATCGATGGACAGGAAAGTCGGTAACCTCCTAGTTGAAAATTCTGATAAGAAGGGTTGGAATGAATCGTCAGAGCCGGAACAGGGGCAAACACAGAGATTCGGGGACGACGACTGCGCAGGATTTCTCTCCCGATGCGGCGTGTGTCGCGGTGGCGGTTGGCCAACCCCTTGAGGGCAGCGGAGGGTGGCAGAGGGTGCGGTCTCTTGCTCGTAATCAATACTGGTGTCGGCTGGCCTCGCTCCGCCGTTCTCTCGCCACCCACGCGAAATCCTGCAGACACCGGCTGCCACGCCACGAATTTTTCTCCTTGTCGTCACCGACCGTCGCCGCCACCGCCTCCCTTATCGGCTTTTGTCGTCGCGTCGTTCCCTTCGCGTCGTCACGGCTTTCTACCCTCTTCCCTCGTGTGGCCAGCCGCGGGTCGTTGTCGTGCAACGAAGGAGATACGCTGGTTCGTTCATCTGCTAGTTTTAATTCTCACGAACCAAGTACGTAACGAGAGCGTAGGAAATCGGAGAGTTCGATGTAGGCGAAGGCGCCACTATAAATTCAAGTTTTGAAACATCTAGATACCATGGAATCTTGGCACGACCGTATGTAGACGCCGCGGCAATCGAGTTCTTCGCAGAATCTGCCAGCCACCAGAAACTTAGACGCCACCGAGTCTATAATCTTGCCGCCGTTAAAAATTTGTTTAGTAACGTTGCAACGATATCGTGATTCGCCTGCGATGAATTCTATAGCTTGCATCGAATCTAATCGATCGCTCAGGGCCATCAAAGAACACTCTCGCCACTTACCATTCTCTCTTTTATTTCTTCTTTGTTGTTCTATACAATCGTTGCCTATGCAATCATTCAAAGAAAGAACACGTGTAACGTACATATATCTATATATATATATATATATATATATATATATTAAATTGTCGTATAAATATAACGGATAAAGTTAGTCAGCATGAAATAAGAGAAACGCGAACGAGCCACGGACGTTGATTCTCCTCGAGGGCGCTTCCTGAAAGGCGAGCCGTTAATCGTATAAATGATTCTCACGGGAGCATCGTAATTATACCGCGGCACATTCCTTGGCCACGGCTCCGGAGGCAGCAAACGTAAACGTAGATGCGTGAGAGTGCGTACATGCGAAACTCGGCCGCGTGTTGCTTAAATCATTAATTAGTGCCGCACGCGCTACGCTGCACTGTTGAAAACTAGAGTTTCGCACGAGGCCGCGTTTATAAATGCTGCCGCGATGATTAACTGTTGAATAATCGCGCGATTCTCCGCTGTTAGCTGTACATATTCTGCTTGGAAATCCAACATTTAATACCTTATCCTGATTTCAACCGCGTCTAAACGCACCGGTTCGATGTAAATCACGTCCTGTTCTCTCCTATTCTCGCCTCCACCGAACGGGAGGAAAGTCTTTTAGTCAGCTGGTTGACTAGTTTGAATCGATTAACCTAACAAAGTATTCATATTCATTACTATTTAAACGCTAGAAATAGAAATTAATGTATACCTTATCACACGATACTTCGGATCTTGGCTGGTATATAGTCGCTGGTAAATTATGATTTTCAAGGATTACTGTGCAACATGTGTAAAAAGTGTTTTGACGCAAGCAGTTAAACCTGAGACGATACGTTCGGTATTCTCATGTAAGATGTTCTATTTTCGAAAATACGAGAATTGCGAATCGGACCGTGTTCTTCTTCCCTGAATTTTGACCGTGTGATTTTTTTCACTGTCTTCACTTCGCTCGTCGGACAGATTATAGTCACCTTCTCGAATAAACGCAAGCGCATATACACGACGAAGGTAACGGCAATGGCGTCCAAATTTCTAACGAGTCATGCCATACCGTCTTACAGTTCACAAGGATGTAGCGTAGGCACGCTTACAATTGTCGACGTTACTCTCCCTCTGGTGAATCTTTCGTTTTCTTTTTATTCTTCGCGCTAAATGCGTATTCTGTTTATTCCTTACGAGTAGGAGTTAATTTTATTGTAAACAGGCTGACAGTGAAATATGCAGCAGTGCGGCGTTGCCAAATAAACGGCGCGCACAGAAAACGCTCGAAATCCCGCAGCAAACGTTTCGGATGAAAGTGGAAAAGATATGTCGCGGCGTGTTGGGGTACGGCCTCTGGGTATTTTCGCTGTCGAGTCTGCAGAATTTCTGTCTTGAAATTTTCGAAATACATATTCACGCCGCCATGTTGGATATAGAAACGACCGAAGCGCTATATCGCGAGAATCGTGCTTTACCAACGGCGCAAAAATTATTTCTCTCACATGTATCTGGCCTCATCTTATGTATTATGAAGTATCTCTTTATTTTTACTCTTTTTTTATCACGGCTACTTTTTATTCTGCATAATATTCGCACTTGTCATCGGCGATTTGTATTGATGCCGTTCTCTCTCTCTCTCTCTCTCTCTCTCTTATGTTGACATTCGAATGCATTTCGCATAGTGGCTACGTATGACTCTGCTTCGACGCATCTCTGTAACTATATTCCACCGTCCGGTGATCATACCACGCTTCATTGAGATTGCACAATCTGCTGGCGCCTCCCGTTAACAAAATATCGGGTTGATGAGAATGCACTTATATTTCGTAGGCTACTGACCGGCCCTAATGAAAAACAATTCGTTGATTGACTAAATTAAGAGGATTAAAGGAATTTTTATCGAAGATTTCATTTCAAGGATCGAAGAAGGATCATCAACACTTGATCATCCATTGACAATACATTGACAATTGCATGTTTTATATAGAAAAAATTATGTTCATGCAATGAACTTTTGATCTATACACGTACGTACATCTATACATATTTTACGAGCTTCTAAAAATAGATTTTGTGCGATTTTATCGACTGCAACGTCTTGAACATACAAAGATAAAGTAGAGATCTGACGAATTTTCTTAATATACGTATATTGATAAAAAAAGTGTAGTGGTACCTACTATAATGACACCTGATAAAGGCAGTGAAAAGAGCGTGAAAGGAAATCGATAGAGGGCGGGCAGGTTCAAATGATTGTCGTGACATTCGGGACCTGTCGGCAGAGTTTTTATTTCGCGTATTCCGCGATCGAGGCAACTGTAGGGTCGAAATGTCAGAAATTCGACGGGAATCCACGAATGTTTGTAATGTCAGTTACAAGTGACGCATTAGCGCTTCCCGCGGCGCGTTCTTCACGCGAAACGATGCCAACAGGATAAATTATGCCTCGAAAAGAGAACACGTAAGTGTCTATTAGCCAGCTTCTAACCTCGACCACTTTTATTACCAAGATTATTCCCCTTCTCTTTGCGTCTTTTTCTCTGGAACAAGAACGAACAAACGTAAAAAATAAGTTAAAAAATAAAAAGTAAAGAAACTAATGGTCCGCTCGTTAACGTGGACATCTTCTCAGCAAAGCGAAAACATGGGAGCGAGACAGAAGAAAACGTATGAACGCTTACTTCAAAACTCTGGCAGACCTTTTGCCCCCGCATCAGGAGGGTCGCAAACGCAACAAGGTGGACATCCTGATTCACGCATCGAAGTATATCAAAGACCTCCATAGCCGTACAGAAGAGTTGTTTTCTGCTCATGCCTCTGAAGCGCATAGTAAGCAAATTTTTTGACGATAGCTGTAACTTGTTTGTGGTTGAGATTATCTCTTTTCATATTTTTATCATATATTTTTGATGATAGAGGAGGAATTGGCTCGTTTGAAAAAACTTGTAACTCAGCTTTTCTCTCGTACTCAACTATTATCTACTCTTCTACGAGATGCTGGTATCTCTGTGCCAGCAGAGCCAGCCCTTGAAAAGATATCTCCCCTGAAATGGTCGAATAAAATTAATGTAGAGGATGCAGAAAAGTATTTCAGCAAAACGGAAGAAGTTACGAATAATAAAGGTAATATTAGTAAATGAGAAATAATATTTTTGGGTTTAGGTGTTTGTAACAGGGAAAGGTGATTTCAGTGAAGAATTCTGAACGCAAGAGGGAGAAGTCTGCAGAACTCAAAGTGCCTTCTAAGAAAAAATCAGTTACTTCTTCTCATTCGTCTAGTATTAAATCAGTCGAAAATAGCGATATTTCTAAGGATATGAATAGTTCCTTAGAGAATCAAGAGAATCAAGTAAATTCTGCAAACAGCAATGATGATAATTCAGAGGCTACAAGCAATGCATCAGATATAAGATCCAAAGAACCGGAATATTGTCAAACAAACACAAGTAAACATTTCTACTTAACTCTAGTTTTACAACTTGTTTCAGATAATGAAAGTATGTACTTCTTACTATTTTGTTGATTAGGTTGTGACGTAGCAGTCAATTGTCCAGTAAATAGCAAAACTAACGATGGTAGGTATAGAAAATATAATTACACATTAAAGTTTCTTTTACCAATTTAATCATATGTAATTATAAAATATTATTTTAGCATTACAAAAAGTAGAATCTCAAAAAAAGGTAAAAAGGAAATCGAAGAAAAAGGAGGAGAAAAAATCATTGACGCAATGTATAAATAATTCTGTGACTAATTTGGCCCCGAACACCCTCATATTATCTGGTGGTAAATTTATGCCCTTGGTAACTCCAATGACGTCGAACATAATTGTAAATACTCAGCAACAGCCAGCGAATCCCATAATCCTCGGTAACAGTCAGCAAAATCAGATGATCGTGATGCAGCCTTTGACAAATCGTGTACAAAACCCAGTTGTTTCCATTTGCAATCAAGCTGTGATTAATACGGTTCAGAAAGTTACGCTCAAAACGGTCCCTAGTATTCGCACGAAAATGGTAGTGGATTCACAAAATTGGACATCCAATGTGAAGAACATAATCAATGCAACAAAGATAGGTGGCCATAAAGGCATTTTGCCTAAGGGTAAGGAGATTACGGAAACAACGATGACATATAAAGTTCCTATTCCGGCGGTTCATAAGGAAAAGGCAGAAAAATATAAAGAACATGGATCTAGGAAGGAGATGGAAGTTAGGTTAAAGGCCAACAAAAGTCATGGTAAGGGTTCTAAAAACCAACAGCCTACAGAAACCGTTGAAGAGAAGAATGAAAAAGAGAAAGTCACAAAAAATGTTGAAGACGCAAATTCTGCGCAGAAAACTGTACTTAAACGTTTTGCAAGCACAGAAGCTGGATGTGTAGATGAACCTAGTGATAAAAAACGAAAAGCGGATGAAAACCGTGAACACAACTCAGCGGCGAGTACGGTATCTATATCGAAGTCGGATTTTTCTGTCACTTGTAAATCTATTGAAAGTTTGAAACACGTTATAGAAAAGATAGGTGAAGAAACGAATGAAGAACAAGATAAAAGTAATTCGCTGAATGATTCTGAAGAAAATACGGAAACGAATATAGAATGTTCCGTTCTGTTAAGTACCGGTGGTACTAATCAGGAGGATATTTCTGACTCTTCAAAATCAGCGGAGGTTCTGACATCGGATAGCGTCCATTGTGAAACAAAAGGAGGTCGAGACGCATCGGTTTCGCATACATCTCCCCCAGTCACTTTCTCGGACGAACACTTAAAATCTTCCAATGAAAATGTTTCAGTTTCACCTGAAACTGATTTCAACATTCCCATAAACAGTTCACTGGAAAAGTCAAGCAACAATATCAGTTGCTCTGATTCTAAATCAACTTTGACAGAAGTAGCAAAAACGGTTGAAAATCCTGTGGCTAAAAAGATGAAAGATGTTTGTAATCTTGATACAGAATTTGACAATCTCTTACAGGTGGCACCAAAAGAGCCAGATGTTGTTGAGGGAACGACAACTAACTTAGAAAGTAATAAAATTATTCTAAATCTAGATACAAATACCACAACAACTTTGAAACCAGAAACAAGTACTGCAGTTCAAACTCCAGATATCACAACGCCGTCATCGTCATTGCTTCCGGCTAATATAGTGGAGGACGAATCCAAGATAACAAAAACATCAAAGGACGAAGTATCAAAATCGTCACTATCATATAACACGGAGAATACTTTTGTACCTATTGGTAATAGAGCCGATGGTCTCCATTCTGATCTTTCAAATGATATATTTGCATCTCTTCAAGTTCCTTCCAGCTCTCACAATCCAGAATCTATATCTCCTACAGCAGCATTTTTAATGGCTTTCCCATTAGTGTCTTCGCTAAATGGTAAAACAGAAGTCTTAGAGGAGGAAATGAAAGAGGATTTCAAATATCATAGTCAAACGCCACCCATGCTTCTACAGATCGGAGCAATGGAGCCTAACAGTTTTAAGCTAAAGGCATCATCACCACCTCATTCCACTGCAGAAAAACGCCTAAAAGTAACATGTGAAGAAAAAAAGACCATAAATCGTCCCGTGAGCGAGACAGTGTCACCGAACATGATGGTGGAATGTACTACAACTGCGAAAGTCTTGCCAAAAGTTATAAACGACGAACCTCTCAGGGAACCTTATAAAATTGTTGTAGAAAAGTCTGCAACTTCTAGTTCTTTCTCCAATGCGACTATGTATTCTATTTCAAATGTTTCAGGTACTACTTCAGTTATCAATACTTCAGAAACGGGAGAAAATTGTCAGAGCCAACTCACAACAAATTTGAGAAATGCAATCGCAAATACTACTAATGAAAATGTCGCTGTTTCTCAGATTAATACAGTCTCTATTTCAAATAAACCAGATCCAACTAATTGTCCTGTACAGGCATCAACCTGTGACACTAATGTTCGATATAGCACTTCTCAGGATTTTTTATCGAGTTACTCAACGATCGTCGAGAACAATTTGACCACGTTGCAACAGAATGCAAATTCTTGTACCAGTTCGGCGATTCAAGAAACGAATCCATCCGGTTTGACTCAAAATGTCGTACCAGACGTGTCCCAGGCACCACCTCTGGTTTCTCATTTGACTAATACTAACACAACAACAAATACTTCGTCCCTGCCTTTACAAACAATGCAAATGGAATATACTTCTCATATGAAGGACAAAGAATCTCATAGTTCCCGTGTTGCTTATGGGGTTCATGGCAAGGATCCTCTAGTAGATTCTAACATAGTTACCAATAATCGTTTGAACTATACTGGCCATATAGACAGAGTTCTTCCCACTCCTTCTCACAATATGCAGCAAGAGTATTCAATGCGATCTAAAGAAGCGACACTACCAATCCTCTCTTCACAACCCATACAGACTGTCTATGAATCACAGTCTAAAGATAGTCACGTTCTAACTACTGAACAAAATGTTCATCAGAATTACACTTCAGTTCACGAGAAAGATCATATTATTCAGAACTCTCACAATGATTACACCATTGATCAGAATAAAAATCTCCCTCGAAAGGATTCGTATTCGACAGGGAGTAGTAACGCAACTACGTCCAACAGGAATCCGAGTTACCCTCCGAAGGACCCGATATCAAACTCATCCGAGGATCATTTCCAACGCAGTTATACGAAGATAAACAAGGAGTCTGATTCTTCGGGCACCAATGCCGTGAATCGAGATCAAAAATTGAACGATGTTTTGAGATCAAAAGCTCAGGAACCACAAGGTCATAGACGTGATACTAATTATAATTCTGCAAAAAAGATGGATGTCGATCCGTTTGCTCAAACATTTTCCTATGGAGTGAAAGAATCTATGAGCACTCAGGCCGAGCAGAGTGTTCTTAATCAGAACACTGACAATATATATCAAAGTAAAAGGGACGAGACCCAAAATTATTCTACTTATTCTAACAAAGATACAAAGAAGATCAACACTAGTTCTTCTAATAATATAAGCAACAAACCTCTCATTCAGAATACCCCTGTTACACGTTACTCGCAACAACCGACGTCGTTCGTGGCTACGTCCAACTATGAGCAGAGTACGGTTACTGAAAATCATGCAAAATCAACAACCACCGTTGCTCATAATTCCTCCAATTTTAGCATTTTGTCTTGGACGACTTTTTCTCCTGTAGGCGGAGGGAATAATAATAATCTGGTACAATTTGAGCAGGGACCAAGTCAAACTGATAATACCGAGGCAAAAACGATATGTGAGAATTATAGCTATGTTCCCCTCCATAAAGAAAATCCAAATTTCTCCAACGTGTTGACGAACGATGTTTTTTCTGTGAATTCTACTATGGCTAATATGGACAAATCAAGAATGAAATCGGGAATGGAAACGCAAAAACAGTCCTTTGTGGATCCTTCTAAAACCAGGAATATTCAGACCAATGTTCCTCCATCTAGTAAGCAAAGTCGTATGCAAAATCAAGCTTCTTCCAACAACAATGATTACAACAAATTTAGCACGGAAAACAAAAACAAGTCTAAGTATGGAATGGAATCAGAGTATATTCAAAACGAATATTCCGGTATGGAGCAACAATCGCAACAGCAACAGCCGCATGGACCAAAGAATCATCAATCCATGGCAGCGAAGCAGGACAAGGCAGTCTATCCAATGTCTAACTATGACTCTCAAGTAAACTTTGATTTGTCCGAAGTTAGCGCGCAAATGAAGTACCCTGTTGAGACTTATACAAGTTCGAATTTCAAATATCCTGACAAATCTCAGCAGCAAAGTCAGAATAAATATCAACCTTTGGTCCAAGGACAGGTCTCATCTCTTCAACATGACAGCGGTACTTACAACAACGATGGGAAACATGGACAGCAACAAAGTACAACAAAGTCGAAAGGAAATCAGCAACAACACACAATTAGAGCGCCTGTAAATTGGATGATGACCCCAGAGATTAAACATAATGCCAATATTGCCGATATTATTTTACCACCTATTGGAAAGGAGCTAGAATTTTGTCAGAACAATCTGTTTGCTCAAACACCATCCTACAATCAAGGAACAGCGAATCAATTTTACAACAATTACGATGTCGCGGCTCATAGCTTTTCTAATTTACCGGTCTTGCAGAGCGAGTCGAAAAGAACCTCAGAAGTGTTCTATTCCGAGGAACAACCATTCCCCTGGTCTCCCACGAAAACCAGCATTCATGTTGAACAAGCTCAACCAGTCAAGGGTATAGATCAGCATGTCGTACCCTCCAGTCTTCCAACGTTGGTCGGTGATCTTGATTTAGGTACCAATATACCCGAGAAACAGAATTTCTTATTTGGGCAAATACCTTCAAGAGTACCTTCTGATCAGAGTAAAGATTCCATCAAGGATAAAGAAGGAAATGTTGTGGGACGCGATTTTCATACTGTGTTGAATAATCAGACGGTCCAGCATCCAACAGCTGGATCCTCTTTCCTTTCAGTGAGTCAATTGGTGGAACACGAGAAAGCTGAAAAATCTCATCAGCAACACCATCAACAGCACCATCACCACCATCACCACCATCATCATCATGCTCATCAGCATCATCATCATCAACAACAACAACAACAACAACAACAGGCGAGGAAGCATCAAAGGAAAAGCAATACTAGTCCTAGAGGAAACAGTAAAAGGCAGATGGATATCCGCAAACAAGGATCAGGTAATGATCAACTACATCAAAGACACGAGGAGCAGAAATCGTCCGGGCACACCTTTCCTGAACAAGGATACCAACAGCAACAGCAGCAACAACAGCAAAAGTATCAACAGAATAATGTTCATTGGAGGAACAGGAATTGTAAGAGCAATTACACAGCCGAGGCACTGATAGGGACTAATAGTAACGTACATGACACAAACCAAGACAAACACGCTTCGATTAAGTTCTCCACAAATTATTCGCAGAACAAGTTTCAAACAAGCCTGCCCACTGCAGATGCAGTCATGCCTCTTAATTATTTCTCAAATGCGGATGATGGAAGTGGTTACGGGCAAATGGTGAACCAGAACTTCAATTCGTATACATACTCTTCTAACGCTAATATTTATCCCACTTCGAATTTTATAACCAGTATATCAAACACACCTACCAGTTACATGATGCCATTGCACGATAACACTGACTATATGGAAACGAATGCCTTCTTGTTGTCAAATGTGACTGTTACCTCAACTACCACCTCTTCATCCTCGTCTACCGTGACAACCTCGACCTCAAACGTGAATACGAACGTAAAGAACCATCAGCACTATGGAAAGCAGCAAAATTGTGATAAAAGGCCATATCCTACGAACGCAAAGAAAGCAAAAAGGAAAGCTCACGATGGAACCATGCAGAACTTAGAGTTTCCTTTGTCTGGTATCAATTCACCCTTAGAGGATTATCATCACTCTACTACATTTTTACCGCCGCCACCGCCGCCACATGCTAGCCCCCTTTATCAGAATCACACACAGACAAATGTATATACCAAAGCAGTAAATGGCCTGCCACCGCCACCACCTGTTGCTGGTCCTCAGGGTGTACCTGCGGTAGCAACAGCTGGGTTCCCAATGAATCCAAACATGCCAAGAGGGGGCATCGTTGCTGGCAATCATATGACTATGAGCCATCATCCTTCTGGCACAAGTTTAACCAACTTCAATTTAAGTACCATTTTCCCAGAGATGAATGACAAAGTATGTGGACCTTTTGTTCACTCTAATCCTTTGTTCTCAAATTGTCCATAAAATAATGCCCTATCGATAATATTAAACTCGCAATCAAGGGATGGTACCCTTTTAAAATGATTGAAGGTGAGAAATAAAAAGATGGGTACAAAGGATTAGAATTGATGTTTTATCGCTTAGAGTGGCACATTGGATAACTGTTTAGCTTATTTGTTAGATCACTGGATATAAACCACCAAACGGTATACCATCTGGCTTGTCGCAGCCGCCAAATCAGTCTGCAACTTATGCACAGAGGACTAATTATACAACGAATCCTCTCTGCCATTTACCACAGGTTTGTTTAATAACCAAAGAATTTAGTATTCCCTGTGAGTTAAAATTAAACAGGAGCGTTGTCTTCAGGTGTCGGAAGAAAGTCAATTTGGTAATAGCGTTCCTCCTCCTCCTCCTCCACCTCCTCCTGCAGTGATTCATTACAAGAATGTGTGATAATGTAAGTATGAATGTAGTGTAGTGTATCATACTTACATTATTATTACGGCAATGTATGGATGATGATGTAAGTATGAGAAATTACACATTAACCATTATATTATTGTACATATGTAAATAATCGTGTAATTGACTAAATTAAAAGAGGTTGATATATATCTGCAATATGTTTGATTTTGTATTACATTATAAGGTGAGTGATGAATGATATTAAAAATGAGTTTATAAATAAATTGTAACAACGCAAATTTTACATCTCATTGTATATTTTGTTACACTTTGAAAACGTTGTCAAGTTAATTTCACATTAGTTCGTTAAAAGAGGATTTCATCGAATTTTATATAAAAATTGACACTGTTGTTAAATATATATTATTTATTACTATAATCTTGTGATTTATCTCAATTATAAAGGAATAATATAGGAAACCAGTATCACAGCGTATATTCCTAGCTAAACCACTTTCACGCTGCATTATCTAATGTCTTTGGTAGGCGGCTTCAGCGGAATCTTTCCAAAAATAAATTTCTCCGCCATGTACATGTTTTTCTCGTCGTCTGTTAGTTGATTGTCTAACGAATAAATGTTGTCGTCGATAATGATTGCCGTCAGCGTTACTCCGAATGTCGATTTTCCAAACGGTTCGTGCGTAGACGTAGCAGTATTAGAAGTTTGATTTTGTGCAAAAGTACCAAATGGAGAAGTAATTTGTTGTTGCTGCGGTGTAAACGAATTTGTGGTTGTAGCTGTAGACGTAACGCTCGTAGGACTAAATGGTGAGCTCGTTATATCGCTAAATATCGTCGATGTGAAAGGAGAAGTGGTGGTACTAGAAGTACCAAAAGTAACTCCGGTATTTGTAGTACCAAACGGTGTGCTAGAGGAAGTAGCTGTAGTAGCAAACGTTTCACCCGCAGTTTCCGTAGCCATCCCAAACGTAGGCTTCGAGAAGGCTGCCGTACTGGTGGTTTCAAATTGCGAGGTTGCGGTAGCAAAAGGACTCGTAGTCGTTGAAGGTGTTGCGCTAAATGGTGAAGCACTGGAAGTGGGCATAGAGGGCGTGGTACCCTGAGCATTTCCGAATAGATTTACGGAAGATGTAGAAGTGGTAACACCAAAAGCGTTTGTAGGCTGTGCCGAACTAAAGGCAGGTGTCGTGGTATTGGATCCGCCGAAAATACTACCAGAATTTCCAAATGCCGGTTTCTCGCCAAATATCGAAGTGGGATTGTTCCCAAAGGTTGCTGAAGCACCAAATACTGGTGCTCCCCCAAATGCAGGTGTTTCAGACTGCGAGAATATGCCTGAACTGAAGGTTCCGGTGGACGGAGTCGATCCGAAGATGGAGTTAGTTGTCTGTAAATTTGAAGAGCCGCCAAACGGATTAGCAGTAGAAGTTTTAGCTCCGGCAAATACAGAAGCGTTAGATTGAGAAGAAGTGCCACTAAATAAAGAGGGAGAAGATGTTGCTCCGCTATTGAATACTGATATGGGCGCCTGGGACGTTTCATGCCTGGCGAAAACATTGTTCACTGGATTGCCGGTTCCAAATATGCTAGGCTGCCCGAAAACGGGTTGGGAAGCTCCGCCGCCAAAAATCGAGCCGGACGATCCAAAAGTCTGCGTGTTTTGTCCTGCATTAAATGTAGAAGTATTTGTAATCCCACCAAATACAGTATTAGTGCTGGTACCACCACCAAACACTCCTAAATTACTGCCAAAAGTTGGTGTACTACCAAATACAGAATTTGAAGTTGTAGGTGTTCTCCCAAAGATTGATGTATTGCTAGTGGGCGGGAAACCACCGCTGAATGGATTGCTCTGAGTTCCAAATGTCTTGTTTCCAAATACATTGGAGGATGGAGTACTGCTTGGAAGTCCAAGTTGAGGAGTTGCAAAAGCAAAACTAGAGGATTTCCCAGATGTATTATCATTCCTGGCATTCTTGTGTCCTGTACCTAGAATCTCTTTCTAGAAGATAAAAATACTTTGAACTATATTTATAAAGATCAATATCAACTTTTTATGATGTTACATACAAGTTTAGTTAGTGTTTCACGGGTAGGATTCTTGAAAGCTTCTCTTTTTGCTTTCATATCTGTACACAGTTGTTGGAAATGTAATTTCTGAAAGAAATATAAAAACATTGATATTGAAAGAATTCATAATTTTATAACAAACAGAAATAATTATGTATACTAACTGCCTGATCTACCATCCCATTATTTTGAGCTTGGTACATCTCCCATCGAACTTCTTCCTGAGACAAGTCTTCCATGCCAGGAATACACGGTTTGTCCTTAAATGGCGCAAAACATGACAGTAACCATTGTCTTCCTCTTTCTGCATTGAGCATTTCTTTTGCAACCAACACCCTTGATTTACGATAAAAATTAAATTAATTCCATACTTTGGCATTCTTTGTTAAATAATTTTATGATACTTACGCAATATATTCATCCTCATTGTAAGAGTCAACTTTGTTATTACCTCCTATAGAACGATGTTTAAAATGTTTAAACGTCAAAAAGAGAAGAGTATAATTTTCTGTACTATATAAACTTTATATCTTACCAAAAGTATTTATATGTTCGAATTGACAATATTGTCCAAATCGACAATTTCCTTGTCGATAGTATTTACAAACAACCATCTTGCATGTGGTTCAATTCATTCAATCTTATTGTGTATTCCCTGTCATATCGATAATTCTATTCACTTATGCACGCACACAAATTCGAAGTGTTGGTCCTGTGATCTACACTAGAGGACGGGATTATTTCAATTTAACCTCCAAACTTAGATTCTGATTTTATAAAACCTAGCTCTTTACATGATACAGGTTTATCAATCTTCGGAGACAAATATTCGAATGTAAAACGTTAATTCCCATAATTCTAGTTTATTTTTTATAATTTAAAGCATTTATCTTTTAAATCTAGTAACTTTTATAATCGACCACGTGGTTGATCAGTTACAATTAGTTCTGGTTACAATCAGTTAGAACTTTGCAATATCCTAAACTTTTATGATATTGATGTCCTAACAGAAGAGTAATATACATTACATCTGTAATAAAAAATTAGAAATATTTAAAAGAGCAATTTAAGCGAATGATAATATTGCTTGATTAGTGACAAGAATATCATTTGATTCTTCATATTGAATAGAATTTAGCAATAGCAGGTAATAGTCATCAGTTAACGCATCTAATTACACATATTATAGGAATGCAGACGTATGTGCAAAAGTATCACGATGATTCATCGTACATTTAATTAAATTTGTTGATACGATCTGCATTTGTTTCAGTAAGAATTCGTAAATTTAAAATACATAAGAAAATATAAAAATGCAGTCATTCTTTCGTTGGAACGTACATTGGAAAGAGAATTAACACATCTCCAATTGAAAGAAGCAGAATTTTGAAATTTGGATTTGTAGAAATGCGAACTAAATAAAATTGCTAGGAAATCATAGACATCTAGCGGCAGCAGATGAAACTATTAGCGATAGGAGGATGCCCCTCCCTAAGGAGATGGCCCCCCCAGCGTATCTCACCGCCTGCCACCATTGTTACGTCCGGATTTTAGATTTCGGTATCTGTGATGAGACAATTTCATAGTTTTATAAGAATGTATTTGTAATTTACAAGTGATAGCATTTATTGTTTTCTAAAGTCTACGTCGGAGGTGTCGTTATTAGCTGCGGTATAGCCGTAGTCGGATAATGGTAAGAGCTATTTCTTAATGTCCGCGAAATAGGTTATATAGTAACTTGTGCCTATCGAAATGATAAAATTCTTTATCAGCCAAGCCGGATGGCTTCGTATCTAATTTCTGTTTAATGTTTGATATATTTTTTCTCGACCGTTACTAACTCAAATAATAAATATAATTTTATATTGAGCAACGAGAAAGACTTAAATTTCGTCTATGTGTTAGCAATGACTTTTGAATATTTTAATAACTTTATAAGTTACTTAACGCTGATACGTTTGTTACAGTCAGGAACGCTAAAACCTTACCTGGCAGCAGTGAGGAGAACACTTACTGCTGCTATGTGTTTAGAGAACTTCTCCTCTCAAATAGTTGAGAAACATAATAAACCTGAAGTTGAAGTGCGTGCTAGTAAAGAACTTCTTCTGACACCGATATTAATAAGCAGAAATGACAAGGAGAAAGTATTGATCGAATCAAGTATAAACAGTATGAGAATAAGCATTGCTGTAAAACAGGCTGATGATCTAGAAAAGCTACTATGTCATAACTTCACAAGATTTATGACAATGAGGGCAGAACACTTTATTATTCTCAGGAGAAAGCCAATAGAGGTAAATATTATTATATATGTCAAACATTAATAACACAAGAAACAAATAATCAATGTTTGTAATATTTATTATTCTATAGGGTTATGATATTAGTTTTTTAATTACAAACATCCATGTAGAGCAAATGTACAAACACAAGATCGTAGACTTTGTGATTTATTTCATGGAAGAAATTGACAGAGAGATCAGTGAGATGAAATTGTCAATGAACGCAAGAGCTCGCATTTGCGCAGAAGAATTTCTAAAAAGGGTCAGTATCTGTGGATATAATAGATGGAAAGATATGTATGAAAATTGTCAAAATATTGCTTTTGATTTCAGTTTTAATTTTACGGACACGACGTGTTAGCAACATAGCAATAATCACAAACGCCAGGTCACTAAAAGTAATAGTGCCCATAAATCAATCTGGTTAATACATAGCCAGAAGATATTTTAACGGATTAATATCTTAAATTGACTCCGAACGCTCCTTAATCCAGACACGCCGATCCCTACTATCGTCCGTTCTCGAAAACAAATTCATTTGAATATGAATATACATTTATCGACTAATCACTGTCATCTCCAGCTGTGTGTGTAACGAATAACAAGTCTGATGTACATGTAAGTACCTTAACGGTATTAAATTCTGCACGCGCAGTTCGCGAACGATAACTGCGAGCATACTCGCGATCGTGCGTTTCTTTCTCCCAGAAAGAGGGAAGTTGAAACACTTAATGGTGGTGTATGAGTAAAGCGTGCAATTCTTTTTTGCATTTATAAAGTTCTATTTATCTTACGAAACACTGTATCCATATGATTTAATACTAATGTAAATACAAATAAACGAGAAGAATCGTAAGGCCGTAAATCGTCGTCCCGTACCTCCAGCATCCAGAAGATTAAGCCCTCCTAGTGTATAATGTTATTTAAATAATAGTAATAATAGTATATGTATTATTATGTAGTAATGGAATTGTGAAAAAGAAATATTATTTAGTAATAAGTTTGTATTTATGAAATTTTAAGTGTATAGTATCGATTATCAGTTTTGGTATTTTAAGTGCAAACATATATAAGTTTGATTTTCGGAAATAGTATCAGATATTAGACTACTTATTTATTAGCTATTCATCGCTAATTATTTTGCATCAACTCTGTTCACCTATATAGGCTTTATATTTCTGAGCTTACATATAGACAATATGATAGGCAATATTCAATATTTATGTTATTAATTACATTTTACGTCAAAGATATTTATTAGTTAAATTTCTAAGGTTTTTGATACTTCTAAAGACGAATTTGTTAAGTTGAACTATATAACAATTTAAATCTCTTTAGTTTGAAAACTTATCGTCAGAAGATCGTACGTACCGTTTTCGGAAAAGCGCCTTGAAGCCTGCAACACGTTGAGCAAGGAACGAGGGCCCCTTCGAACTGTGGAATCCATCACGTTCGCGGCGGCTCCTCTTTCTACGGGGAAGGGTGCCCCGATGGAGCTCAGTCGCTCGCCGATACCATTCACCAGTAGCAGTTCGCGAGTTTTCCGGCCACCAACTGGCGATCTCCTCGCGCGGTTCGATCGCTTCTTCCTTCGCCACGCGACGGTAAAAGTGACGTCGTTTCTGGACGTAACAATTAACGTTTAACAATTGACACAAACTTTCATAAAATCTGCATCATTAGTGATCAGCGAGTATCTTCGATAAGATTAATATAAAATGAAGAATAATAAATAAGATGCGTCATTTGTCTTCCAATGTTATCGACATCAAACGATTATCGTCGAGTTGAACGAAGAATATTTTAGAAAAGAAAGATCATAGAGAAATCGAACTCGGAGAATCGAAAAATGGAGAAAAATAAAGTTTTCCCGCGTGAAGAATCGTAAAAAGTAGATGGACGATCTTGCAGCCAGCCAAAAGCTAAAACGATCTCCGCAAAAGCTGGTGAACGAGAGGCCAGCCTCCGAATCCTCCTGTAGTCAGATGAAAGTTTTAAGCCGTGTCGTCTCACGACTAGTTACGAACTTTTCCTCTGCGTTGGACGAGGGTAGTTTTAAGGGGGCACGTAATCTCGTTTCGCTTTGGCCGCGATTTTGAGATTACCGCGTTCCAGCCGTCGCTATTTTTGAGGGGTGGCGCGGGTGGAAGATTGTTGACAAACTTCCGTATCGCGTGGGGGCGTCGTTTCTGCCTCTATATGGTGTAACCGGGGTATTAGTTAACGTTGATCCCCTCGAAACACCCTCCGTTCTCCACGTTGATCACGGAGAAAGGGGAGGAGCTATGGCTAGAGGAGACCTTCGAGTCCCACAGCGCTAATTCCTAACGAGCGCCCAAAAATACACAGCGCAGAGAGACGCAGAGAAAGAGAGGACTGGCTGCATAGAGGTGGCTGTAGATAGCTGGCAAAGAAGAGAGCCGAGGAAGAGGCAGGTAGAAACGAAAACGAGCCGGATAAATAGAAGCTTACGAATTACGGGTCTTCCGAGCTTCTCCTACTTGTTCATCCTTCGCTTCCCCCTACTCTGACTTTTCTTCTCTTTCTCGCTTCCCCTCTCTCCTCCTCTCTTTCGATTCAACCTTGTTTGTTTCGTTTTTTCGTTTTCGATCTCTGTTAAATTCCATGATTTAATTAATCCATTAACGAATGGGATGAAAAGTAGTAGGTAAAAGTTGTGTGACCGCGACATTTTATCACGACAGATAGACTGGCGACCTAAGAAAGATCTCCACGGCAGAAAGAAAAATCGTTTATCGTATCAAAATTATAAAATTTACCTGGAAGAAGGAACAGGGATGAAAGGATATTAGATTATTCTTTAGAATTCATTTTCGTAACTACAATGTTCGAAAACATAATGTAACAGGCTAAGCTAACTGAAAAAAATATTGCAAATGAAATGTCACGTTAACGAAACATTGATCTTTAAAGGATTAAAACTTGCTTCTCTATGATTATTTGCTGATATATATATATATATGTATGAGTTGAAATTGTGAGGTTTGGTGGTCTGACTGGATAGGCTCATTCTACTTGACGATGTTTCGCTACTTTCTTCGGTAAATATTCCTAGCTACTTCGGCAAGTTTGCTCTAATCTGAGTTCGATTAAATGTAGTTCCGTGCTAGAGTTGCTCTGGTTTCTCCGATATATCTCTATTTTTTTCGTCGAATATTAAATTCATACGAATGTAATTCGTATTTGTTCTGCAGTAGATTACTTAACAGCATTGACTTATTTTACGTAACTTCTGTTATTTTATTTCGCCAAATATTCTGTCATAGATGTCGTCATGAACCAGATGAACCTTTTCTACTTAACTGTTTTCTCAAACAAACACGCAAATATTCGGGTTTATTTTTTTATCGCCCATTAAATTCTTTTTTTCGTGTTCGACTCGATTATTGCAGACCCTCGTCTAAACTCAACCTTCTACCACTTCCGGTTTCCCTCCTTCAATTTGTCGTCTCCCTTTCTATTTATCAGCTCGCGCTCTAATTCTTCTTCTTTTACTACCACTCTCCCCTTGTTTATCTGACACCCTCTTCTCCCTTCCTTGCTCAAAATCAGCTGTTCCCTCTCCTTCTCCGCGATATCTTCCTCCCTCTTCCCTCTCTGTGGGATCGAGTGGGATGGGGTGTGTGATGTCGATCTCTCCTCTCTGTTGGATCACCGACTCTCCTCTTTGTTTTTCGTGGTGGCCTCTCCCCACTTACTCGCAGCGTGCGGACTCGTCGAGGCGTCCTCGCGGCGCGTCGCGGCGCGCTCCCGGCGAGCTTGCGCTCGAGCCGTAACTTTTTACGCCGACGCCGACGCCGACGCAGCGCCGGTGGCTCGGAGTCGGCGTAGTCTGGGACCTGGCGTCCTCCCGATCGGGAACGGGAACCTACAGGGAGCCGAGGAAGAGAGAGAGGAGCGTCCGTATTCGTGCACCTCGACGTCATCCTCTTCGTCGTTATCCTCTCGCACGTCGTGCCTCGTAGTTCCTCTCGTCTCTTCTTCGACGCTTTTATTCGCAAGAAAAAACCAAACAGAAAACGTGTCAAATCAAGAAAACGACATATACGAGTCGAGTAGGAGACAAAATCGAAGATAAAGGTGGGCTACGAGAAAAAGATTCGAGTAATCGTTCAACCCCTTCGAAGCGAAGAGTAAAAGAGAAGAAACGGGAGGGAGAATAGAGAGGAGGAGAGACGAACAGACGGTCCGTAAGGGTTAGCCGGCCTGTTCGCGACGGAAGGGAGAGAGCGTCGCGAGAGAGGGAGAGACTGCAAGCAGAGGGAGCAGGGTAGGGCAACGAAGAAGAGGTGGGGAGGTTGCGAGAGGGGTAAACGGAGGAAAGAAACGAGGAGAGAAAGAGAGAGAGTATCATACCGAACTGAAACGAATAGAGAAAGATATACATAGAAGGCTGGGTGGGTGGAGGGAACCGGAGCAAAGGGGGTAGAGAGGGATAGAAGGACAGCGAGAGAGAGAGAGAGCAAACGAGCGAGCCCCGTGTCTTGCGTGCCACGAGAGAATACAGAGAGGGCCTAAAGTCGAGAGTTAGGAGTTGTGGCTCGTGGTTAGATAGGATGCGTGTGCCTGGGTGCGGTGTTCCACCACCACCCGACAGCCGACGGTTCAGTAACAACAGCCAGATAACCAACGACACTAACTGCAACGACTGCGACAACAACAACAACAACAACAACAACAACATCATTATCATCATCAATATCAACAACAATCACAACTACAACGACACTGTGAACAAGATCGGTTCGTTATCCGCGCAAAGGGACGACATCGAGTACGACACGAGTAATTGCGCGGTCGCGCGCGGCCAACAGAAGAAAACACCTGGTGGTTGCCTCGAGCACCACGGTGCCGGCTGTCTAACGGCGGAGACGGCTCGACCGACACCACTTCCGCCACAGAAACCCAGAGAAAGACCGTTCACCGAGTTCACTGGTATCTGGACCATCTCAAAGAGTAGCGGTTCGCGATTCGACCTTTTGAAGATTTCGCAAGCCTTGATTTCTTTGAAGAATCCCGTTGCCTTCCGGCCTAGTTGGAACGTAGTCGAGGTGTAGTCGAGACAGCGGAAAGTTGGTCCAGACCACGTACTTTCCGTGGACGCGGAGCGGCTGGCCGACCAGCTGGAGCACCAGCGTCCCACGGCGGCGATCGTCGGCGTCGCGCGGCGTCGGGACGACGCTACTGGCGAGCACAGGCTCGCTAGAGGAGCGCGCTGCGAGCCGGCTTCAGCCTGTACCACAGCCGACATCCCAGCTACTCATGTTCATCCCGGACACACTGAGGAGCTGCATGGTGGAACCGGATGTCTCGACTTACCTGCAGGCCCCTTCCGTAGGACAGGTGCCTTCAAAAATATCTTCAATATACATACATATCTCGTTTGTCGCGTCTATTTGCCGGATCGGAGATTCGTAAACAGAGTGCTCCTTTAGAAAGTTTTACGAGCTTTCTTTTGGCTTAGTTGTGCTTTCTATTCGGTTGACGATTGATAGGATGCTCG
Source organism: Bombus pyrosoma (assembly GCF_014825855.1). Lineage (NCBI taxonomy): Eukaryota > Metazoa > Arthropoda > Insecta > Hymenoptera > Apidae > Bombus > Bombus pyrosoma. Next base: position 15,436,477 of record NC_057780.1, read on the forward strand.
GGGGTTGTGCCTGACGCGCTGTGCCACGCTCATGCTTTTATTTGATTAAGTTGAATGTGCCATGCTTTCACGCTTCCCAATACTGCGTTCTTTGGTGAGACCGTGTCCGATATTCCCGTGAGTGATCCTGGTGGAGTTTCATTTGGAATGAGCGAATAGTCGTAGCAATGTTCGAAAGTCACGATCTGTTCAGAACGAAGGATTGTTCTTTCGAATTTTTTGCTGTTTCTCCGATTTCTTTGTTCCTCTTCGATAGGAAAATACTAGTTTGTAATGTTCCTTAATTCCCCGTTTTATCTGTAAGGGAGCTCTGTTTTCAGAGTACAGTATCGAAGGTTATTTCAGTTTCCTCTTGTTTTCGTCGGCGGGGGACGAGAATTAGAAGAAAGGGTTGAAAGACGGGAGAACACGTGCGACTCGCGTGCACCAGCGTCGAGTTCCTTCTCCCAATCGTTCGCGGACAGACGTAAACACAAGTGTTTTGCTTGGAGAGTTCGCGATTACGGTGATTTTCGCAGAAATTCGTTGTGTCTGTGACTCGCTCGTCGAACAAGTGCATCGTGAACCTGCGTTTCGTCGAATAGATCTCTGATATCGTCCTTCATCGGGCGGAGAAAAACGTGACGAATGATCTGTCTGACACGAGTTAGCTGAAAATTACGTAATCGTTCTTCGCTATCTCGAGAATTCAAAGTTTAACTCTGTTACATTCTTTCGACCCTTTTTGCCCTAATCGCGTTTGTCCGTCGTTGAAGAGGTTTTAAGTTCAAGGAGGATACGGACGTATCGATACCTGTGATTTATCGTTTTGATTTTACGTCAAAGTTTGTCTTACAGGAAAGTTAAAGGTTCCTCTGTTTGTTAAAACAGGAGCAAAGTTAGGACATACGAAAGTCAGGAAGATGGAAGAAGTGCAGGAGCTAGGAAAGAAATTTCCGTGGCATAGGTTTAATCGATAAGGTGAGATTCGTAACGGCCGTAATGAGGGTAGAAATGGTTAGATGCGTCGCGACGCGTAAATAGCTTCCGCGCGTATAAACACGTAGTGGATCGTGTGGCGCACACGCGATCCATATTCGTGCCTGTCATATCCCGATCGTCGTTCTGTTTCGTTCTCGATGTCTCCTCTCGTCAGCTGATTTTCAGCAATGCGGCTTTCGTTTTCGTGGCGCGCGAAACGTTGTAATTATGTAAGGAAACGCCTATTTATACCCGATAATCACGGTTCTTACGTAACGCGACTACGGCTCCGCGTCACATGCTCTCTATGTCCACTCTGATTTTTTATATTTAGATTGCATTTGCTTTTATCCGTTTACGTCGTGCCGTAGTTGTATAGTTTGCCCTTCGAGTTTGATCTTGCTCTTCTTTTTTAGCGACGACAGGGAATGATCTCCTGGATGCTCAGAGTTTTCCATTTATTATTCATATTATGTTTGGGAGAATGAATTTATGTTCACCTCGCTAGCGAATATTATGTTTTATTTAGAAGTTTATGGGGATGCTTTCTAAGTAACGTTTGGTTGAAGAACGATGGGGCATAGAATTCTTAACCTTTGGGTCTCCAATTACATTATCATTGTTTTCTTTCTTTTTCTATCGCAACTTCTTCAGATATTTGAAAAGTATCGAAATGAAACGATACATATTATTATGACACATATATTTTTTAAAATGTTGAATATCTAGTACGGTTAATTTTTGTCTGTATAAATTACGGAAACGTAGAAAGGCATAGAGGAAAATCTACGCATTTCTATGTCCGATTAGAATTAGTGAAACCTCTTAAACACCTATTTCTCAATCACTCGATCGCCAATGGTTTGACCAGAGAGTTTGGTAGAGAGTTTGCGAACCCTTTTGCGGTGACAATGGAAATCTCGTACCTCACTTTGGCGGTGAAATGTCGCGTGGATATAACCGGAGAAGGTTCGTTGTCCGCATGCTCGTCTCCAGCAAACTTAGAACAGTCATTAGTGTGGCGAACACGATATTTACTTTGGGTGGTGTGCGGCTTGATACGTTGCATCATGTGTATCACCCTTGCGAATCACAGAGGAAATCTACGAGGAAATCGCTTGTCACGTGACGAACACGTTTCCGGGTATCTTGACTTGGTGGAAATCATTCAATAAATGGAGTTGTTCGAAAGCCAAGTCAATCAATTCCAATCTTTTAATATCAGTATTAAATTAACATTTGATTCTTCAGTGATCTATCCAAAGATCTATCTGAATATCACATGGAGCGATACTCCTAAATTTCTTCGTTGGAATGTGAGGATTATTATCCGGTTACATTCCGACGTAACGAATTCCGAAGGAATGATCCTTTTTATCTTCTGCTAGCTTTCTTCTTCTTCTTGTACGGTAATTCGTTTAAGCGTTCTTGCTTCGAAATACAAAAAGATCCGGAAAAACGGATCGGTATAACTTTTTCTAAACTACCAAACATCGTCCGCAAAATATCGAAATCTTTCTCGAATAAACCTTTCGCTTAAAAGCTTATCTCTGACCATTGGACGAAACCATCGTAACCCACTTCAAAACCTAGGAATTCTCCGCAACCACCTCAACCGTAGCACCTGTGAAAATCCAACTTGTTCAACAACCTCAAAAGGATTTTCCCATCGGACAACAGTCGCTTCCTCTGATCAAAGGGTTGCCCTCTTTCCGTTTTACTACCAGCTCTCAGGCAATCCGTCTTATCTCGCGCAAATATCGGCTACTCGTTGCAAACGGCAGTTTCCAGTATCAGGAATCGCGAAAGCGAGTCAGAGTCCATGCATAACGCGTGTCTTCTTATCTGCTTGCCAGAAGAAGAGGGAAAAGGAGAGGAGCTAGAGGGTACACTGCCGTTCATAAGTATTCGACCAAACTGAGATCGATTTTATATTTTGAAAGTTTCTTCATCTTAGTATCGGAATATGAGCGTGTGTAAATCTCCGGTTTTTCAAAAATCAAATAATCGATATTCACTGTGTCGATCGGTTTAACTGTTGGGTGGTTCGAAACATTCGTAGTTTAATCATTATGGACGATAACATCGCCGTAGTGCGATTATAATCTATAGTTGCCTAACAAAAGTAAGTGTCCAGAAACTTTTGAACGGTAGTGTAGAGGAAGGAGGAAGTCTATCTTACGTACAGACGAGGAGTTTGGCTATCGATCGCCACCCTCTGCACGTCTTTTTCCTCTCAACCCTGCTCTTTTGCTGGTCCTCCCGGTTACAAGCCACGCGGCCCGGCGACAACATGCACCTACCAACGTGAAACGTCCGTTGGTTTCTTACTGCGGACCTTTAACTCCTTCTGACAAGAACTGCGTCCTTGTATTTCAAGGCAGTCGTTTCACAAGGGTAGTTGCACGCATTTCTTCAAGTGCGTTTGATCGTTTAATCCCTAAGGGCGCGGTGGTTGCTGAAGTTTTTGCGTTAGGTTACGGAAAGTTTTGAATATAGTTTCGTGGATAAAGGATATACCGTGGTTTTGGAATTATAAGCCTGATCTAGTTTCTTTTGTTTGTAAACTTAGATAGAAGTATCGGTCGTAGTAATAGGATGGTTGTGTTTTCGAGGATGGCAAGTTAGGTAGGATTATTTTTTGTATTAGGTTGACCCAAAAATTTCTTCCGTTTTATAAGAAAATAATAGATGCACTTTGTTCAAATAGAAAATTCATCATACATAATTCAATAAAATAATATAAGACAAAAAAATGTTGTGCATCTATTATCTCCTTGGGAAGCGAAAGGAACTTTTGGGTCGATCTAATATATTTTGCAGGAGGGTGAGAAAGTAGAGATCTTTGAACAAGATACACCGATTGTCGTTGACTTGTTTAAGTCTTTGATATTTCTTTCATGCTTATCGTTAAAAAAGAATCTTACAAGTTAATTTTTCGTTCATCATTTATCGCCTTTCGAAGAAATTCGTGAAAATTCAAGCTGATTAATTTTTAGGGAATTTGCACGATATCCAAAGTATTTTGTTCGTTTTTATCTGTTTTTGGTATCTTCTAATTCGGCAGTCGGTGCACGCCTTTCGCAAGAGTTAGAGAAAAATTTTCGCGGAATCGGGCTTCTCGGTGCGCCTACTATTTTTAGCGCTTCCAAAAATCAGTTCCATTGTTTTTTCGCGGGTTTATTGACGCGGAAAGCGGCGGCGGCTAGGACAGGAAGCTCCGCGGGGAATTGGAACGTGGCAAGAATCAATTTTGCCCGGCCTTCTTCCTCGAGTTTCACGCAATTTGCCCATCGTCCCGCGGGACGTCCCTTGTTAGACACTAGCGCCTGCTGTCGCAGTGTAAATTTTTTATCCTCGCCGATCGAACATAGACATTTCCCTCGTAAATTACCATTAAAACCCTTTCTTTTTTAATACGAAACGAACAGCTTCAAATGTTTTCCACGAATTTCTCCGAGTATCTTGAATTTCATAGACGAGAGTTAGACGCGCAAATATTATTATTACCATTTTGTTTCGAAATGTCACATTGAAATCTTCAATTGCGCTCCTCGATGCCTTGCCGTGGATCGAAGATCGAATACAACGAAGGCAGAGCGTACGAGTATGAAGGATTAATTTTAATTCCGATTTTAATTTCAAATTGCAAATCTGCGGACAAACCGAACCCAATATACGTACGATATTTGCTTCGGATATAAAATTAACCTTTTTGCATCTACAGACGAGAGCCTTAGAATTATACAATACGAATGTGCTAAAATTTCCCTGCTATTTTATGACTCGTCTCTCTAATCAGAGTAACACTCTACTTAATTCTAAACATATATTTCGTAGGAAAAATAAATAAACGAAGAAAAATAAATCCTGGAAAATAGAATCTCGAGTCTTAGTTCGATGTAGGATCGCAAAGGGCGAAAACCCTTTAAAAAATCGAGAAAAGGAAGACCACCATAGCTTCGACCCAGCAAAGTGGCAAAAGGATCGCGATAGAAAGACAGGAAGAGATCGTGTGTGTGTGTGTGTGTGTGAGAAAGAGAGAGAGAGAGAGAGAGCAAGAGATGCAAAGCATGGAAGAGAGGCGTCGGGGAGATGGGAAACTCGGTAGGCGGAGGGGATCTAAGGGGAAGAGCCGAAGTGTAGCACAGAACGGCGGGAGGAGTGTGGAGGCTGAGGAGGGGTGGGGAGGGAGGGGAAGTTGCGTCGGTTCGAGGGCAAATCTAGTAAGCTAGGACAGAGGCTATTAATAACTGTTTGGGGTGCCGTACCTGGCCGCCGCGCGGTGCCTTCGGCGCGCGTCTAGATACGCGCGTCTCGACGACCGGCGTCTCAGTGTCGTCGCGACGACCGACGTCGTACCCGTCGTTCCGGCGTCGACGGTCCTTCCTACGTCTCTCCCTCGCACGGTGAATCCGCGATCAACCGCAATCCGTGCTCCGACGATTCTCGTTTCGTTTCTCTACGTTCGCGCGCGTTCTCGTTGTCTGCCTCGCCATTTTTGTTCTTCGTTTACGGCGAATCGTGTTCCATAAATCGTTCTCGCATTGGCTCTATCGATCTCGATCGTGCAACTACGATCAAACGGTTTCCGTGGACTCGAGGAGGGTACATCAGTGAAGCGACGGTGGTTTGGTAGGCAACCGGAGTGGATCAGTGTCGTTCGGTATCGGCTCGATATATTTAAACGATCGGTCATCACGGTGATAGAAACGCGTCGGTGATCAACTCCAGACTGATTGGCTCCTTGAAGGAGGATCAGCTGATCTCGTGGTCGCTAGAAAGCAGCGTGTCGATCGTCGGGTGAATCGTTTCTAGCGAGAATCTTTGATTCTCTGCGCGGGGTGATTGGCTTATCGGTTTCTCAAAGTGGTCCGAACGCGTAGTTCTTGTAAGTATTTGAGAGATTACTCGGCTGTCGGTGATAGAGAACCGATCTCCATGTTGGGTCTCGATCGTGGTTAATTGGTTGAGTTTGTAGGCACTACAGCAATGACATAACTGGTCGTTCAATTTCCAAACCTTCAATCGTGAATTTTTTATGTTCTTAATATTAGGAATTGGAATTTGATTTTATTTTTCAATTAACTTTTACGGGATAGCGGTTTGTTTGTCTTTCGATTCTGTCACTTCGATGAGTGTTCTCGTATAGGATTTCTGGTGTCCTTTTTTTTTAATGGAAACGAGAATGACTGCTTATATTTTTCGACGTTTGGCGTGGTCGAAGATCGTAGAAGAAACGTATTCCACGTCGATGCGTCGCGATAAACAAGCGCAGACGCGCAGAATCCGCGTCGATTTATTACCGACAACTACGCACCAAAACTCGCCATACAAATAGAAGTTTCCCGCGACACGTGCGCTCGCCCAGATCCCCCTTCACCCTTCGGAACCTGGTTTCTTGGATCCATTTCGCGTTATAGAAGTCCAGACACCGCGTGCGATGCATCTTTATTTAACTTTATTTTCATCATCTTCGGTAGAATATATTTCACGGATTGTTCTACACATTTCTAAACCTTCGCACTTGCTCCAATAAATTACCACCAATTAGTTCGTAGTTTATCATTTTACGTCATCGATCGATCATCCCCCAAACGAAGCGTTGATCGATCATTCCTTAATTACTTAGAGCAACACTTTCATCCAGGTTAGACGTTTTTACATATCTAGACGAACATAAATTTGTTAATAACATTTAACTGCAAATCTATCATTTATTAGTTGCTGACCAATTCGCAAATTCAAAATGATCTTAAATCTTATGATCAATGGATATCGTTGTTTCAATTGAACATCATCGTTTTAAGCTGAATAATCCCTTAAATACTTTATTAGCTATTCCAACAAATTCCAAAGATTTTACTTTTTTTTTTACAATCTGAAAATCTTTTCAAATTGATCGAAACGATCGTTTCGCTGAGAAAGATATTCGACATCGAAATGTTGGATCCTCGGCGTTCGTTCTCACGAGATGTATCCGTGCGGTTCATCAACCCTCGAGAAACCCGGGCAAATCGCACGTTGACGTCCCCTTCGCCCGCGTCCTTGCCCTCCCCCGGTCTTTTCCGCGATGACGACGCGTACAGCGTCACCGCGCGCCTCCTTAATGTCTTTGATTTTCGTTCGCGTTCCGAAAATAACGACGTGTCTTATAGATAGACGCGAGGGCGCGCGGACAGGCGAGATTCGGTGACAAAGCGGGCTTGCGACGCGAAAATCTTCCTCTGTTCTTCCACGGGTTACATATTCCGATTTTTCTTCCAGTTTTCGGTACAAAACTTATGGATCGAAGGGAATTTTATTTGAGAAGCAAGCAGATAATCTTGGGAATTTAAGTATCCGAGGGTGAGATTAAGGGAGAAACGTAAAAACAACGTATCGCGAGTTTCGAGTTACTTTGTATGATACGATTGTCGTGACACCAACGTGCAATGAAACTTGTTAGAATTAAGCGTTTTGTTTAGCTATGAAATTGGCCTACAGGAGAAATACACTGCTTGAAACAACTGCAGGATCGTTTTCAGGTCTTCAGGTCGCTCCTTATTTCTATATTTACTTAATTTTTAATAATTCTTCGTTTCTATTCGGTCAGCGGGTGTAATAGAACCGGTTCGTACTACCTTTTGTTCCCGATGAATTCCGATTCGATTCTTGTTCCGATTGTTTTGAGCAGTGTAGATGAAAAATACGAAGAATCGTTAGCCACGATCGAATTCCCTTATTAGTCGCCGCCGATCGTCCCGAACTCGGCACCGATCAAACCACCGCAAAACCATGGTCCGTTTTCCCGCAGCGGAAACCCATTGGAAGATCGAAGCTTCTCCCGCTAGACATCGTCTCCCTCGAGGAAGCCAATAAATCCTCGAGAGAACGCAGACAACGAAGGAGAAACCCTTTACCTCTCTGCTTGCTCGAGCATGCTAACGAGACGCAACCAGGAAGAGACCTCCTCAAGATAGTTGGAAAAAAAAAATCTTGCGAGAAGAACATCCACCAAATAAGTTCAAAGATAGAAAGAAATAAAGAGATTGAAATTGACCATAAGGTCGGTTCGTTGATCCCAGGTGAAAGGAGGAGGAGGAGAAGAAAGTCGTCGGAGAGGTGGTGCAGATGAGGCCACGATCAATCTGCGACAGGGTGGCGGAGGAGTATTACGAGCCTGACGGTTGTTATTGCGAAAATCGGTGCTTCTGACAACCGGACTGCAGGAGGGACAGACAGACGGTAGTGTGCCACAGCAGCCGCAGTGCTTGCGAATACTCGATGGTTCGTGTCGTTTGACGCTTGTTCCAAAGGCCAGCCTCGTGTTCTTCCTCGTCCCTTCGCCTTTCCTCTCACGTATCGCATCGCCGCGTAGTTTCGATTCTGCGGTTTCGTATTCTTTATCGGTGAGCCGCGATAGCACGGACGATAGCTCGAGATAAACTGTAGCGTGTTCTTTTCGATTTATGCTTTGTGCCTTCCTCTTCCCCTCGCCTCTTTTCATCGGATTAGACTTCTGAATCAGAGCATAGCAATGGTAGGTTAATTTTACGAAAGTTCCGACGTATGACCGAGATTTCTTACGATCGTTGATCGTTTTAAGAAGCCTGCAAGATAAGAATTTGAAATGAAAGATATCTTTACGATTAAAAATTGTACAACAAGGATCTCTTAATGGACGATTATTCAGGGTTTGTCAGACGGCAGATTGACAAACTCGATTTTTTTTGTTAATTCATAGAGATGATCAGCGGGATCGTCGAATGACTCATATTTCGAAAAAATTACTAAAGCTATTTTCGAAATGTTACTAAAATATACGGACGGACGTGTTGTCTCGTTAATGTTCAGTAAACAATGCACGTAAAACTATTTATTACGTTTCTTTTACGTAATGACGGACTGGTTATACATAGATCGTATCTTATCTGTAGAATTTCGACTTTCCCTTCTCCATCTTAAATTATATCTTTCCTTATGTTACACTGCAACAATTTTTCAACCACACGTCATTAGCGTACCACTCGATCAACATGGAAATTCCTATCGTTCAATAAGACCCTTTCTCATGCGCAAGAATATGTCTAAAGAGTAGAAGATGAGATTGCAGGTACGCGATATTGTTCTGCCGACAAATATTCCATCGAGCAGGGTTTTCATCTCGGCGGAAAAGTCGTCGAAAATTCATCTCTCTAGAACGATGTTTACATCCTCTTGAAGCGTGAATCGCGGGATTCTATACGAGAAATCGCATTTGCCTGACAAAGGCAAACGCCGTCGATCTCTCGACCAATAATCGATCTCCCCCTTTTCCCGGTTCTCCCTGTCGCCCCGTCAACCGGAAACGAAGGTTCGGCCGTGTCTTCATTCCGGAACAGTTCGAAGTGCAGATAAGGGCCAAGTTTCCTCAGGATGTCCGCGACTTTTCCCTCTCTCTTATCTTTCGTCGGAACAAGAATTCGAACAATTTGTCTACTTCGGCTTTTTCACTGAAAGTTTTTATTTTCCAAATCTTCGCAGCGTGGTAGTTTTGTCGGATCGGATTCTAGGCATTAAACGGATAGGATATCTAGGAATTATTTCTAATTTGCGAGACTGAACTTTTGAGACCACTGTGAATCGAATTGAATTGCATGAAAGCTAGTTCAAGAATTTGCACTATCCTTGCACGATTATATACAAATAACAAGCTTGTAAACCATCTCATCCGAGAACGAGAGGACACCATTTTTACGAGACTAATCTCTATGATCCACTCTAACTTTGCTTCCAATCGTACGGATACTCGTCTCTCAACAATTCTACAAGAAAATAAAAAAAGAAAAAGAAAAATACTTAAAAAGAATACAATTGCAAATCGGACATCCACCACCATTGCTGTTACTATTATTTAAATCCACCAAGAGTCCCAAGGAATAGAGCTTCGAATAATCGCGCGCCTAAACAGAATTTGAACGACCAAGCAGCTATTTCTCCGGTGGTGTTTTCATTCGAATTCGATTGCACGACGCTTTCGTCGTCTTTTTCGAGTGAAGCGCGCACAGAGTAAACATCGACTGTGGCTCGTGTTTCCTTTGGACTCGAAGGAGTTTCGAGGATAACCCTCGTTCTCGGCGGACGGAATTCGACCGGACGCGTCGCTAATCAATTTGTGACCGTTTCTGCCTGCAGGATGAGTTCCATCCATTCATTGAGGCCCTCCTACCATTCGTAAAGTCTTTCTCGTACACGTGGTTCAACCTACAAGCTGCCAAGAGGCGTTACTACAAGAAACACGAGAAACGGATGAGTCTCGAAGAGGAACGTCAGTGCAAGGAGGAGCTCCAGGTGAGTGATTTCTTCGATATTTTCTTTCTTTCTTTCTTTTCGTAAATAGAAACGAGACGTCGAACACGGTGTTAGGACACGCATAGATTTGTCAATGTCAAATTTTAGATTTCTAAATCTGTTAACTTCGTATATTGGCGCACTGTTATACCACTGGACGCTTGATCGATGTTTCTCACTTTATAAGCATTGACACATTTTCTAAAAATGTACGGGAACTAGGATAAGATTTATTTCACAATATACCGTTAACAATGTGTTGTCAAGGTCGTAAATTATGCGAGAAATGTTTTATATCGTTTTGAAACGGTTCGCCTGTTTACACATATATGTATACAGAATGGGCTGTGTGTTTACCCATAGGATGTTCTAGTCGAATAATTTTGTACGTTATATCTAGTACCATACGAAAGCAATAAGCTTATACGCGGAAAAATTGGTAAAGGAAAGACGCGAGGGACGAGAAATTATCGTCGCTTTAACCTGACGATTTGGTGGCGTCGAATTAAGGCGTTAAATTTTGAAACATTTAAGTTGGCTAGTTTGAAGCGTAAGAAAATTCAAGCGTTAAACGTGGCAGTTGTGGACGAGAACGATACATAGAGGTGCACATAACGAATCGATATGCCAGGTCGAAACGCGATAAAAGTTCCAGCGAGGCTCTTCATCGGCGAATGTCAGCGGACGTTTGCACGAAACCGAGCTAGCCGTCGACACGGAGGTGTGCTACGGCCTGCTAATTTCATGGTTAAGAATAAAAATAATGAGGTTTCGGCCTATTTCTGGCGCAGAAGCGTCCTCGTGACGCGCGCTATCGCTCAGCCTCAAAGCCAGTAGCTCTCAATCGTCCTGCGTCTCGTCTCGAAAACCTCTTTATTAATAGAACGATTTAGCGCGGGACCAGGGACATTAACGAGGCATAGCGTGAATCACGAAACGCTTCGTTGCTTGTTTAATTTTTGTCGGCAAGTTGTCGTGAAGCGCTAGATTTTTCTCTGCAACGTCGAATGTTCGAATATTTAAGCTTTTTGCATTCTGGAACTTAACTATCTGCTGGCATCGGTGAGCCGCAAGTTTGGATTTGGCTGTTTCGCCTTAAACGAAACGAGATAGACATTCGTTGTGTCTATTTTATCGAGTTGGAGAACTGATATTCGAACGAGGCTAGCATTTTGCCTCATCGTTGGTTTACCAATAAAATCCTAACGAATAATATGTTTACTTTATTCGACGCACAGGTACCTCACGAATTTCCCAATCCGTCGCTTCTTAACTAATAAGCTAATATTTTATTTCGCCATTGGTTGACCAGTAAGATACCAACAAAATCCTTGGTCGCATCTATGGGAATCCCCAGATAATCCCAAAAGGTAGTAACGTCCAGGCCGATCGACCTCGACTCTGTCGAACGAAAGTTCAATTAAGGGGCAGAAAATAAAATAACGTACAAACAGGCAACTGAAAAAGGGAAAGAAACGCGAATAAAGAAGGAAAAGAGGAAGAAGGGAGGAAAAACGGAAGAGAAGTCGGTGAACCTCGGATATCGAGCGAGGTTGGCGCGTCGGCTCGGTTCGACGAGTCATTGACATTCGAATTTTCGGCCGGACCGCAATCTTTTCCCTTGGTCCTTTTTTTCTCTCCCCCGGTGGCGGCCTTCGCCACCATCCAGCCTCTCTCCCAACCCCCAATGACCGGTGCACCGCTAACATTCGGCTGGTCCTCTCTTTCTCCCGTCTATCCACCGCAATTCGTATTCTCTCTCGCGACGCCGTTCGATCAATATTTTAATTTCGCGATGCTGCGGTATTTAGCGGGACGAAAAGAACGAACGGGCCGATGCTCGTGAAAGAAGCTATCCTATCGTAGAATGTAGGGGGGGGGGATCGATGAATCGTCGACTTCAGCGATTCGAAATCGTCGGCCAACGACCATTTTTTTTTCCGCTAACTCCCTGTTTTGCGACTGTATCGTACGATTGATTCGACGCGAATTAGAATCCGATACCCGATGACAGGTGAAACGGGGTGCAAATGGAGGGACAACGACGGTTTCAAGATTCTTTGTTACACGGAAATAAGCGGTCGGTTCTTTTCGTTGTCGTGATCTCTATTTATCTCTGTCTTTAATCTCTTGCATTCGATATTTCGTATAGTTTCGAAGGATAGTCTCCTTTCTCCTTTAAAAGTCCTGAAAATTGTCAGTCGATGTATGCATTTAGGTTTCAGTATTACTTCGTATCTAGGTAGTACTACGCGATTTTTTTTTTAGTTTCGTCCTTCCTTCGAACAAGCTAATTTTCCAAGTCACGAATAGGACTTCGATGGAATGGCGATTGGCATGATACAAATTTTTCCCGGGGGTCGCTGCGTGGAAGTTTTTAAAAACGAAAGTGCCTCGGAGCCGTAGGCGCGCGGGTCGCGTTGAATTTTACATGAAGTACATTTAATCTGCGTCGCACGAAGCCCTGCAGGCTCGGCCGAGCCCTGTACCATTATATAGACGGGCTTTATGAAATTGTGACCGAGCGTAGAACAGGGCCCTATTCGCAGAACCCATAATCGACGATATCTGTTTGCGAGTCTGCTCGTTTCTCCTCTGCCATTTTAATTAACTTTTGTCAACGATATTTCTTCTTCAATTCGAATTTATCGTTGGTTAGAGTTTCTAAATCGTGTTTGGCTTTCGGTTACTTTTTAACGAAACATTCTACATATGTGTTTTCGAATATCTTACTTCATTCTTTGTAGTGCCACGTGACTTGAAAGTTATTTGTGTACAGATTGCAGATATTTATGCAATTGTAGGATATTTGAAGGCGTAAAAATACACAGAATGCACAGAATACGCGAAAATGTGATAACCAAAGTATAGCACTCTTCGCGATATTTAGTAAATAAGATTTTCCGCTTGGGTTTCATTTGTTCACTTACGGTTATAAAAAGTTCCAATTCGCATAAATATGAACAGCCTACTCGTGTACATCTTACTATTTTATTTTATCACCGCATCGTTGCGTCGGCATCCCTCCAAGAAACATTATCTGGCGTTAGCTTCGGATTAGATTTAGGTCACATTCAAACTTTGAAGAGCAATAGCAACTTACCACTGTTCGCTGTTGGAAAGGATGGAGGACTAAAAAGAAGATTGGGAGTTGGTTCGAACTCGCGTTTGATTCATCCATTTTCGTATCGTTTTTCCGAACGAACGAACGAATCGATCTCGGTAATCGGGCGACAACACATTCGTCGACCTGAAATTTTCGAGCTGGTAGAAAGCCGCTCGACACACAGGCCACGTACGCAGATGCTTTCCAGAAAGAGCCGGGAAAAAAGCGATACACATTTCATGGCGTTCGCGGATAAAAAGCGACGACGTGCATGACTCGTTGACATGCGACACTCGTCCCCGCGGAAAATTGGAATGGACGTTTCCAGAGAAGAGAGGCCTCCTCTCTCCTCCCTCCCTCCCCCCCGCTCTCTCTCTCTCTCTCTCTCTCGTATACTCTTCTCTTTTCTAATCGCGATCTTTGAAAGCGGACCGATTCGAACAGGAACACGTTCCACTCTCGGACACTTTCTCTGACTCTACATATTTCTCGCCATTTACATACATACTTTACGCCATTTGTAATCGTTGAATAAATTGGAACTTCCGAGGTTGTGTCGCTAAACGTAGAGTTATTTTTCCGAATCGGTTGAGGCGATCGCGAAGGTATAAAGAAACTTTTACTTCAATACGATGACTATGTATCAGTTATATTTCAATCTAAGTATATCGCAGCTGCCAGGGCAAAATAACTTTGGTATCTTGGGACCTTGCAGATGTCTGTAACATTCCCTCCCCCCCCTCCCTTCTCTAACATTCCCGGGCAAAGTGGTTTTCGATAGAGATTGAGAATTTTCAAGTATTTGTTTATCGAGAAATTTCGACTTGACAATTTCATACAGTTTGTTGGAGAATTTATTCTTCGCGGTTCGTTCTTCAGTATCCCACTGTTGCTGTTATCTTTCTCGTGCCATTTTCATCGATAAAGAGAATGGTAAAGAAGGCAATTGTTAGCGTATAAATAAATTCTTCGCAACAAAATCCTTGCTATCTGGAAAAGTGCCGCTATAAGAGTATACCGTAATCGCTGACAATCGTATCGTAAAAACTTCGGCAGCGCGAAGGATTGAATTGGTTAAATCCGTAGTTTGAAGTTCATTTAAAGTTTGGCTGCGGTCTAATCAACAGTCCAAGTGGTGGGACATAAATAAAGAAGAGGTGCTTTGTAGTCGAGAGCGTTATCTAGATAGGAAAAGGGGGATTTGCAGTCGGTTGCCTATCTACGGCATAATTTATAGTCCAAAGCCTCGCGTAAAATAGAAAATAGCTACTTTGTAGTCCGAATTCTAGGAAAAGGGGATTTGTAGTCCGTACTTCATCCTATGAAACAAAAAAACGTAGTTCGTAATCTTAAAATCGATCGTATAAAGTTGAGAACCTACGTAATTCGTAGTCTGCTGTTTCTCATGTATGCGGGATAAGGACATTGTACAGAATTACACTTTAAACACGATGTAAAACAATTCTCCTCGTTTTGTTTCGTTGCTAAAATCTCAGCCTGCGGCCGCGTGTAAAATCATAAGAAAAATTCTTTGCCGATTCGCAGTTAGAATCGTGATCGATGTCCATTCTTTAGAAGGATGCCTTATAGCGGATTGAATCGCGTGACGTAAGGCAGTTTCGCATTGTTCGAGAAAATCAAGACTTTCGAGGTCTCTGAGCGTTGCAATTAAAAGTTTGCACGCTTCAACCCCTATATCGATACCGCATTAATCACCCAACAGTCCGCAATTTACCTGTAGTCCGTCTCTGTCTCCTTTGTAAAAAAAAAAGAAAAAAAAGATTCTATTAATAATCGAGACTCGGTCGGAAGAAATATCAGGGAACAGTTATTGGAATTACGAAAGCTTATCTCGTACTGTTTACGTATCCGAGCACCCCGAAACGACCGATAATCGCGGCTCGTCGATACGCGATTAACCCCTTCGGTGAAAGGTCTCGTTCGACGGCGAGTGCCCTCGAAAAAACACATCCTCTTCCCTTGATTCCCTCGGGGGCCACCTAAAAAAAAAAAAGAAAAAATTCGTCGACCACGAAGTGGTGGAGTAGAGTGGACGAGGAAAGGCATAGAAGCTCGCTCTTTCTCCCTGGTCCGACGACTGGGCGATATGGTACACCCTGCTACCGAAAAATCGAGTAAAAAGGAGAAAAAGGATGGAGAAAGAGGAAAAAAGGAATACGAATGATGGGGTGGTGGAAATTGTCAGAGAAGAAGCGTTCGAAGAGCGAAAAAAGGAAGCAAGAAAAATTCTTGGACCGTCAAGGGTAGTAGAGGGCTGCGGAGCAGGGTCCGAGTCCGTCGTTTTCTCTTAATTTCGAGACAGGCCGCAGGACGATATCGACTACTTCAATTCTGGGGACGGGAGGAAGAGCGAGAAACTACGGGTGGCTGGGGGAGTTGAAGCTGCGAGAGAGGATCCGAGAGGAGAGACGGAGACCGCTAGCCGGGAACGAGGAGACAAAACGTGGCATCGAGAGTCCGAGAAACAGAGAGACGAGGAAAAGGAAAGAGGGCGGAGGGGACGAGAGGACGAGGAGTCAGAGAGAGTGCGGGATTTCGAACGGGGTGGAAAAGACGGAAGATTCGTGGGTAGACCGGGACAGAGATATTGTAGGACGCGGAGAACGTGTACGAGTCGCGCTATCACGCGAGAACAGGGCGGCAGAGGGACGAAGAGGGGTTGGTGGGTGCAAAATGTGC
Organism: Bombus pyrosoma; assembly: GCF_014825855.1. Lineage (NCBI taxonomy): Eukaryota > Metazoa > Arthropoda > Insecta > Hymenoptera > Apidae > Bombus > Bombus pyrosoma. Next base: position 15,452,555 of record NC_057780.1, read on the forward strand.
GGGGGTGCAGAGAGTGCACTACCAACACCCGCAAGAAGTATCCTAGTACACGGGTACACACGAGCTTTTCGGGTAACCGGAGAGAAAGCGGGATGGAGATAGATCGGGGGAAAACAGAGAAAGACGGAGGAAGATAGAAAGGGTTGGGATATAGGGGCATGGCCAGGGTGGTTAGGGCGAGACGGAATCGAGCAAGAGAAAGAGAGATAGAGCGAGGAGGGGTGTGCAGTCGGGAGAGGGTGGAACGAGGGTAGTCAGCAGAGAGCGTAGACATGTAGCGCATACGCCGTCGCGACGGAGGCTGCGGCTACGCGGCGCCTACCAACCACCATCTATAATCTCTATGCGGATATCGATTTTCTACCCTGTATTTCCTAAATTTATGCAAACTAGCGGGCCGTCCTCTACTCTCCACTCCCATCCTCCGTCTGCCCTTCGGCCCAACCACCAACCACCCTCGTGTTCTATGCTCTATACCTTTCCCTCTTCCTCTCTCGTTCTCTCTTTGCCTATCCTACCCACCTATGAACCCTTCCCCTTTGTTCCCGTGTCGCTACCTCTCTGTCCCTCTCTGGACGTTTCTCTCCTCTTTTCGACAGTTCTCGATATCTGGCTGTCCTTCTCGCTCTGGCAACTATCCTCTCCCAACCCCTTCTCTGGTTGGCCGTGTCGGTTAGCTCGGTGTTGTTCAGTATGTGTGTCGGCCCCATTCATCTAACGAGCTCAAGCGGGCTATCGCATCACGATGCACCTCGCACCTCCTCGTCACGAGGAGGTGTATCCCAGTTTACGTTGGGGGGGCTGGGGCTCGATACACAAGCGTGCGCCGACCTCTACACCCGCGACACGGGGGTGTGAGCCTGTTTTCCGCTGCTTGTTAATGTTGGATTATGTGTTTCGGCTTTCGGGTTATTAATTATATCGACGCACCCGCGGCACCAGGGATTATCCGCTTCCTCGACCGCCTCTTCTCTTTTTCGAGCCCCTCTTTCTTTTCATGTTGATTTTGGGACGCCGGCTTGCAAGCGGTGGTGGGACAGAGAGAAGAGGGGCTTAATGAGGTCGATGTACATCGACTGCTGCCGCGAATCGATGAATAAATAAATGGCGCGATGCGGGACAGGACACGCGGAATTTTCGTGTCGTCAAGCTGATTCTTCGGCGGCTTTCTTTTGCTATATTTTTTTTAGTCATTACAAATTTAAATATCATTTCTTTCTGAGATTAACGGAACGATACACACGAAAATAAAATATAAATGATCTTTAAACAAAGAAATTATTATATTCGAAGGAGATTGTCAATTCGAGTGACAAGTCGATCTGTCGCTGTTAGCAGATTAAACGAGCTATATTTCTCCTCTATACTAAAAATTTTCGCGTCTGATTACTTACACTTACACTTACGTCGTTTACCCTCTTCAACTGCTCGATTATCTCAAACAAATTCAGTCGTTTCCTTCATTTCCCGCTCTCCGAGTATCGAAGAAAATAAAACTACATCAACCCTCTCTTCCGTACTTGGTTTCGACCCCCTGGTGTCGGAGCTAGCGGCGTTTAATCGCGCGTGAGACTTTTTACGGAACGTAGCCTGGCCTTTCGGCTGGAGGCTGTGAAGACAAACGATCGTCGAGAAGACGAACCCTTGGCTCGAGGCGCCCTGACGGCAGGCATATCGCGTTGAGACGCGAAATAATCCACTTCCGCGTTTCTCTCCCCTTTCCATCCGCTCCATGGTTCGCGTTTTATTGCCGGCAAAGCATATCGCGTACGTCTGTGAGAGAGGAGGGAACCCTTTCGCGCGAATATTCTCGAAGGAACGCCGGTCTGAGACGCCGGAAACAATGGCAATAAAATTTTCGCAACGGCCTCGCCTCCCCGACTAACGTCATCCCACGTCCAATCGCTCCGCGCGTTTCCTGGGTGCGGGCGGTTTTATAGCCGCGAATCTGCCCCCGTGTCGCTTCACTTCCGGTTCGGTGTAATCACATGCATTGTGATCACAGGGGTCAATGGTGCTCTTTTGTATACCGAGGTGATGTTCTTTCGATGCTGGAGGATTTTCAAAATAAACATTGATTCCACAGCATTCTTCGACTTCTGATTCGGTGTAATTCTAGATAGAGTTGTTGCACAGGTCGGGGGTTATTCTTTGGGTACTAAGGACTTTTTAGAGCTGTTGAGGTTGGTGTTTGGCGAATTCTGGAAATAAATTTTGCTTTCACCAGGTATCTTGTTTAGAACAACGATCGTTGTGTAATTCATGGAGTACTTCCAGCCGAATTGTTTAATTCTCAACTGGTACCAGGTAATGTTACTATATTTTTAATTGCAGGTAAAAATATTTTTTGAACATTTGGCCTTTCTTGAAGCAAATACAGCATTTGGTAATTTTGCGAACAAGTAAGAGATACTTAAAAGTCGACGCGCGAGCCAACAATCTGATTTGGCGAACTGACTGTTGGGTATACGGAATGGGCAGCAAATTAAGGCTCGGAGGGTGGTAAAGAACTGTGAAATTCATCGCGGCTCGATAAGTCGATTGGATTCGTTAGGACTCCACTTTGGCCCAATTCCGGCAGTTTTACTTTTAAATGAGGCGTAATCGATATCGCGTTTATCCGCGTGTCACCTAATCGACACAGCTTGATTTTCTTCGATTTTAGAATCCACTTTAACTTAGTTTCGATACCACATAAGAGCGTCTTTTCCTTCCAAAGAACATTTTCTTCATACCGGGACTTGCATCTAAAGTATAAATCCTCCAAACTTCTATTAACTCCTGTCAACACTTTATCGTTACCTTATCAACAGTCGATACGAAAATTGATTGTTTCCAGTCCTAGTGAACTTTTGTAAAAAATAGCACAGACGGTTCGATCGAAAAATGGACACTCAGTTTTCATCGAAGTTCACAACGCTGCCTGACCGTTACAGCACAATTATCGTCTATTTATCTGTACGCGAAAGTTGTTCGGTCCACGTTCCAGAATTTACAGGGCGCCATTTTCGTGTTTCCTACGGTAGCTTCTTCATATTATTGCCACGGATGTCCATTAAATTAGAGTACAATCCGAGGACACCGTTGGCCATTTCCATTGTCGCGGTAACGATAAATAAAAGGGGGTGGAAAGAGGCACGAGGGGGAAAACGCGTTCTCCCCGTTCTAAATAAATCTGTCCGCGGTAGTATTCCCATTCAACGGCGTAAAGATATCCGCGAAAATAAACGAGTAGATCGAAGCAATCCCCCAAGGAGACTGACGCCGGTGCCTGAAAAACGAATGAATTATGCGACCAGAGGAATGTCGTCTCGCAGCCGTACTCAGATTATAAAATTCGCGAGTTTGTGTTCCTCTTACGGCCTGCGTATCAGTTCTTGGAATTGTCCTGAAGAAGATTATTTCTTCCAAGAGCATGATCCTCCTATTTGACGCCAACTTTTTTTACGATTGAAAAGAGTTGATGTTTCTTCTTAAATCGAGGATGACCTTGTTTCATCTTCCGTTTGGCAAATACACATCGAACCGAGAATATTTATTTGTTAACTGTTAAATTGATCTGTTAACCGCTTTTGATTTTCGTCGTGCACGAAGATTGACTATAACAATAATTTATCTTCTTCGTAATATCCAAAGTTACTTTACATTTCCTTCGTCGTTTCTTCTAACGCAGAATGAAGAATTTCTTGGAAACTTCTCAACAAACCTTCCAATATATTTTATCTCTGAAGATTTCCTCGAAGTTTCCCACAGTGCAATCTAATATTGTATAGAATATCTGCATATCATCTGCAAGTTTCACCTCGAGTAATGTATCAGAAAGTAAAGCCTCGGCAAAATCAAATCAACCTGTCCTCGAGACTCGTTCTCCTAAATGGCTTTTCGCAAACCGAACCGCAAACCTCGTTTGGGAGCGGTTTCCCTGCAAAGAAGAGGTCTCGCAAACAAATTAAGCGCGGCATTTCGCGGCGGTGTCTCGAGGAATCCTCGTCGTCTCGCGTAAGTTCAAAGGCCGCGCGGAATGAAGCGCCTCAGGGGTTGAACAAATGGGGAGGATGGGTTAAACTGGGGGTGGCCCGGGATGCTCGATCCTCTACGTAGTTACCATACATATAGGGTGTCCCAGGTCTTTTTTTATTTTTACTTTCTTTTATCTTTTTTGGCTCCATTTTACCATTATATTCCGCGATCGAAGATAATGAAAAATGTTATATAGAAATTGATTTCAGATAAAGAAAGAGAATAAAATTCCTATACATCCGGGCGCTCAATTCTCATCGTCCATAAATATTATCCTTCATTTTAGCAAATGTGTCACAGTGATATAAGAGATGAATGAGGTTGTTAATCGAGCATTTATGATCGTATCCTTATACAATATTTTCTCTTATTTTTACTCGTACCGTATCCTGTCATTATTTTACGCAAAAACCTGGAACACCCTATGTATGTGTATACAGATTTATATATACATATATTGAGATAGAAAGAGTAGTAGGAGGGGTTGTAATATTTACAACACTCTATGCAGAGGCCGGAATTGCCTATAAAGAAATCGCGGAGTCGCTTTGTTCGCGTCATAACGTAGTAACGTAAGGGGCCAGCAGCTATACGGTCGGGAAGCATGCCAAATTAATAAATATATTCCAGTCTATCCCAGCCTCTCTCTTTTTCTCCTCTCATCTCCTCTTCCCTTCCTCTTCTATGAAGCGCGTGTAGCCATTGCCATCGAGCGTTTGGAAGCGGCCCACCTATGGGCTTCCCATAAATTCTCGATCGACGCGCACCGACCAACTCTCCATCCCTCTATGCTAACCCCTTTTCCTAGCCGCGGACACTCGAGCTTTTTCCCCGTCGCGCGTACATGTGCATACGACCACTCCGAGTCTCGATCCTTTGGTTTCGTAATTTATGACACGGCTCCCGAAATAACCGTCTTCCAGTATCTCGATTTATGGAACTCGAATGAGTTCTTTTTTCTTTCCGTTCTTTTTTTTTTTTTTTTAAATTCGGCCATTTTTTTCGGATTGGATTACAGAGGATATTCCGGTGTATCGCGAACGGCTGAGGCTGCTGTTTGGAATACGAAATTTTGAGAGGGTGGTTTGTATGTTTTCACGCGGTTTACGTAAATCGTGTGACCGCGCACGTGTCGTTAGAGTTTTTGTGCCGCCGATAGACACTATAGATATTTGTCAATCTTTCATTTCTGTACGGTGTGATGTTGTAATTTTGTGAAACGGAATATAAGAGTTCTGAGAGGTTCTCTTGTATGAAATACCTTTTTCTTCCCCTCGGTGGCGGTAGAAAGTTTCTCGTAGCCTTAAATCTCGACCGGGATTCTCGCGGTAGAAACATCTTTCTTTCTAACTACGAGTGGACGAAGTTTAAGAGCTTGAGTGGACAATTGTGTGGAAGAGTCTCCTTCACACCTTCTTCCCTGACCAAACTACTTTCCTCGTCTTCAAAAAACCATGACGATTCGCAACAACCTTTCACGGTATAAAGATCCAACTACTTAACTTCGTAGATGTGCGAACTTCTGGAATATTTCTTTTTAGAAAAAGAGCGTAAAACGTCCGTCGTATCGTGGAACGAATCGATCATCTTGCAACATTTTCAGTTCGCCGGCAATGGACGAGCTTCCTGATGACAAAGTGGCTCATTTGCCCGCTTAATTCCCGTGACACGCGTTACAACGCGTGTGCACAATTTTGATAGGATAAGCGCGCGTAAACACGCAGCGAACAGAGTCGCGACAGGGCTCGAAACGAGGCCCGAGGCCGAAAAACCGAATCGATACTCGCGCACACGTGCATTCGGGGTGCCTGTCGGTGTTCTCTGCGAGAGAAATCGCTATAGATTACGCTTACCGGGGGGAGGGGGGGGAGGAGTGGCCTGAATTTAACCCCGACAGTTAAGCCCTTTGAGCCAGCCAGTCGAGATAGAGATATACGTTTCCATATAGAAGACGTTGATTTAAATGTATATGATTCTTTTGCTTCGACGAACATTCTAGTAATGCTAACAATAATTGCATTATTGATATTATTGGCATTATTTTATGTTTTTATGTATTCGATATAAATCGAATGAATTGTACAATTTATTGGCTTCAAAAATTTCGAATAATTTAGAAGATACACTGGTTTGAAATCAAGACACGTTCAGAACAGTAACATTTCGCAATTCCATGATGCATGACATTTCGGTAAGCATAGAAGCTCCGGTGTAGATTCGGGACACGTTCCCATCGTGAATCAAAAGCGCACGTGACCCAGTAGCTCTCGAATAATTCTACTAAATTCTGTCTTTTAAGCCGTCACCGAATCCAAAATCTTGATCTCTAAAATTCCAACCTGAAGTTGCAAAATCGAACGTTTGCGTGAAAATTCGATGATGCGGTTCAGAAGAGAATTTCAATGTCATCGAAAAGAAGAAAGCACCGGGGCCAAGTACAAGCGTGTTTGAAAGGAGAGATCGCGTGGAGGTAGCACGTGGCACGGGAAGTGGCGTGCACATGGCCGACCTAAACTCGCCTCGCCGGCTGCCAAAGATTCGTAAACCCGTAATTCGTACGTAGGGGGCTAGCGTTGTTGATTTGGCGTACGGCGTACGCCAACACAGTCTGGCCACGTGGTTCGACCGAACACGCGCTTTTCTTTTCGCGATCATGCGCCAACCGGCTCCAACCCGGTCGAAAAATTCATCGAACCGCTCTGTTTTCGCGATCCCTCTTTGTCCCGATGGATCTTCGATTTCCTTTATACGCGAGGGAAACAGTGTTTTGACTCTTAACGACTCTGAGAAGGTTCTACGTCTTTTCCGGAACATGGGTTATCCCGATTTGTTCGATTATCCCAATGCAGCCAGTTCCATGATTCAATTTCCATCATTTGTTATTATACGGAACTGAGTTCATTTCGATGGAATTGTGATTTTTTCGGAATTGCATTATACCTTTTGTTTTGTGTGCCTTGTATGGAACGGGCAGATGTGAGCAATTTGCGATAGAGAGATCAATGATCGATGATTTTTGCCGATTTATCCATATTTCGTGAACTGTTCGAAATTTACGCGCGCGAATCAAAGGTAAATCGAACAAATTCAATGTCATCGACAAGCTTTTCAAACTCGCCCCCATGTTTATAGAATTCTCTATCCATATATGCGATGTAATCCGATAAAAAAGGATTAACGTGCGCAAACGGCTTTTCGAGATAAACGTATTTAAAATTATGCACGCCGTAGACCGAGTTTATTACCGAGTATCATCGTTTCATCGTGTGCATGAAAGGCTCGGTGAAAGCTCGAAAATTCGCTGACAGTGTAGAAATAGGAGATTTGTCCTTTTTGGCAGAAGCACATCGTATATAAGAATTTTTCACCCGAAGTTGAATAAACTCCTCTTATTCACGCAAAAAAGGCCCATAAAATACTTCGTAGACCAGCTCCGCCAATTACCACTTTAAAAGAGGTGGCAGATAAGGAGAGTGGCCCGAAAAAATCGGCAAATACACAGGAATCCTCTTGGTCTGTACGCCTCTAATAACAATAACTTTTACGAAGTAGCCAGGCCAGGCGAGCAAGCCTCTCGAGGCGTCCATTACGTCGCGATATAACGCGTCTCGGCCAGCCCTTGCTTTCTTTTTCTCTCCATCGTCTACCCTCCACCTCCGAGCTACCCACCCTCTGCTTCGCGGTCCAGCAGACTGCGACAATTTGCCGCATAACGATGCCTTCTTTCTTCTCGTAATTGAATCTAAATATTAAAGCTCCGCCGGCGGCTTTGGCGCCGTCCTCCTTGATTTTTCGTTCCTTAACGCACCTCCGGCGGCATTGGTGGCTAAAGGGGCGACGGAGGATGGCGTCTGCACCCCGACCACTGTCGAAAAGTTTCGAGACCAGCGTCCTCGTTGCCGCGGAGTATCGTTTAGAGCGATTCTCTGCCCGGTGAAATTACACCGTAATGCGTGTTAAAGGGCTCAGCTCGTTCAGAAACTTCCCCCTCTAAACGACCGTCTCTGCCTTGTTTCCAGGGCTTCGTTCGGATTATATTCGACCGCCAGGTACAATTGCCTTGCGTTAGAAAGCACTTAGACAGAGTATTTGACGATTATTGTTGAGATCGATTCGGGGAAATTGAGTATGTCCGTTACTCTCTAATTATACGTTACATTCGATTTTTGCATCTGGTTTTATCGTATTCGTTGAGTAACTTTCGAATGCAGTATGTATATATAGTTCTTGTTCTAGCGGGAGTTAAAATAAATTTAGAAGTCTGTGATTACAAGATCATAATTATGCCAAAACGATTTGAGAAGTTTGCAGTCTGTCGTATTTAAAGATGGATACCTGACGTATCACTTGACTGTGAACCTTTACAATTTTTTTCCTGCGGTTACAAATTTATTTAAAGCTATACGTACTAATTATATAAGAGACCGCATCTTACACATACTTTGAAACTGAAAAAAAAAAGAAATGAAAGCAAATGGTACAAATTAGCTAACGAATGCTTAAATTAGCGAAATTAAAAAAGATATCTTAGAGCAGAGCCCGATGGAACGCATTTAGCTATCAATACTCCGCTAAAAGACGAACTAATAGAACCTAATCGGAAATAAAGAAACGTTCTCGCAGCATCGATCCTCCCTCCCACTCGATTACACAACTCCAATTAACCCCATCGAGGAGACAATCCATTTCGTTCTTCTCGCTCATTCCCCTCCACTCTTTCGTGTACTTGTCTCCTCTCATCCCCTGGCCGTGTTCGCGAGAATGGAAAGACGAAAACGAGCTGACCGTCGGCCGTTAGGCTAAAAATGCAGCCTCCGCTTTATTTCCCGCGCTTGAAAATAGCCTGTGAGCCTCCGCGGCCGTAGTTGCTGCGGCAGCGGCGGTGGGGGCCTGTCGTGGTGGCGGCAGTGGGGGCACGGCAGGACGAGTGGTGGAGGCACGACAGCGAAGGCACCCAGGCATTTTCGAAGTGGGGGTCAGCCCCTACCACGATTCTCTGGGGGCGGCGGCGCCGAGGGAGGGGGCGCTCACCGTCGACACACTCACACATGGGAATGCATTAACGGTGGATGATGCACATGGGGGTTTTATATAGGGTGATGCCGGTGTAACGCTGTTAGTGTTTGTTATCGCAAGTGGTTTTTGACTTTTCGAAATGGATGTGTGGTCGAATGGATGATTTTAGGATTATATGGAGGGAACACCCGATCCATGATTTTAAGAACTTTTTAGGCACTTCGCAAGATTGTTCCTCCATCCGTTTTTGGATTGTTAAGGTAAAGGAGACTTTTCGGCGGATAAATGCTTTTTACAGAAGAACAGGGTAAAGCATTATGTACTACACGGAGGATATAAGGAGACAGTTTTTAGCAAACTTCTGTCGCGAACTTCCTACTCCGGTTCCTCGGTTCGCCTTATTTCCCGGATTCAACTTTAGCTGCCTTCTCGGCTTACTTACTTTGCGAGTAGATGCAGTGTTTGGATGAATTGCGCGGATGGTAATTAGATGAATGGGGGGATTATGAAAGCGATTGTTAAAATGCGATAGAGTTGGTAATATTATCGGAAACCGCTTTTAGATTACCGGTTTAATTTTCAGTCTGGTTTAATTTAGAGTAGAAAACTTGTTAATTGAAAATAAAGGGGGAATCTTCTTTTTTGTAGGAAAGATGCCCGTTAGAAATAGCTTTGAGGAAAAGTGTTTATCGCTGGTTCATTGTAAGTCGATTAATCTCAAGCCACCCGGTATGCAGGAACGTGCGTACGTTTGCTAAATTCATTCGCGAGAAGTACGACCGTAATACGTAATTTCGGTGTGCGCGAATTCGAGGATGCGCTTACTGCAGCGGGCACACGTACGAGCTCTCGTAATTATGTACGTGGAATTTTAAAAGAACGTACCGGCAATGAAATTAAAAAACACTGCTCTGAAAAAGAAGAGGGAGAGAGAGAGAGAACGACGAAATTGCAGAATGATGTTCAGCTTCGTGAAACGTCGGTTTCACGTTTCGTCTACGTTTAGATTGCACAGAAGAGTCTTTGACGAATCACCGATTGAATTGCTCTGACGAATCATTTATTCCGAGCCACCGAACGTGTCGATTTTCATAGCAACTCGTCGATACATTTGGTATTCACCATTTCTTTCTACTTTGAGTTAATTTTTGACAGTTTATTTATTTGTACTCGTAAGAAGGAATTGCAAACGTTAAAGTCATTTATGTTTGTATGAAGTCTGTATTATGTTCCCTTGCCTACTGTACTATAACGCTATCTTCTTAGAAATTCGAGAGAAATTTGCTCGGGAGAATGCGAGGTTAATCAGTTTCACTTTTAAAAATCTCTCAATTGGCAATCAATTCTTTTAAACTGCGAATCTGTTAAAAGCTCTTCGGAAAGCCACTTTTTTCGTCGTAGGATGAAAATCGTTTTCCGTTAGGATGATACTCTTCCGAAGCTAAACCCGATTCGATCCCGATACTATGTGTAGTGAGATCAAAGCGAATCCCATTTTCACGAGTTGCTGTCGTGATTACGTCGGGCAAAAGGCGAGGCATAACACACGCGTGGGCTTCTTTCGCGTCCGCGGCAGGTATGCGCCGTGTCACACCGTGTCATATATTCGCACTGCTTGAACCGTGCCACGAAAGCTTGCGGCAAATCCAAAATAAATCGCCGGCAGCTGTTGCGTCCGTATCTTGCTGTTCCTCTAGATACCAGGCGTGCATTTTCCAGCAGCCCCGCGTTTTTCTTCATAAAACGTTCAAAGACTTAGTCTCGAAATTAATTATCTTTCTAAACCGTCCGGTGAAAGTGTCCCGTCATTCTCAAAAAATTACCACGACTCAATTTTAATTTTCATTCTCAAAAATTATCGACTAAATAATTTATGATCTAACAAATATCGTACTTCTCCGGAACAAGCAAAAGCGTCGGGGACAATTGGAAGATTTTCTTTTGAAATTCTCACAGTACGATCTTGGATCCTCGTAATCGATCGCATCTTATAAAGGCTGAATCATCAGTCTGGAAATCATCAGTCAAGCAGTGATTAATAATACTTGTCGTATTGTGAAAATAACTATTTGACGACAATCGACACGGTGACAGAGGAAAAAATTGCGAGGAAAGACGAAACTGTGAAACGAAAGGAAATCGCGCGTTGGTCCGGAAAACGCGGCAACCTGTTTCCGCTTTGTTCCTCCGATCTTTCGTGAGGACCTGGTCGCGTGGGGGCGGATGGAAGAACTCGCAGCGAGACGTAAAACGGAAATAGAAACGGTTGAGAGCATCGATGCTCTTCCGCGTTCCAACAATCGCGTGGACCAACTTCTTCTACTTCTGTTCTCTCTCCGCCTCCTCGTAGAAAACTCGCGTTCTTTCGTTTCCTCTTTCCTTCACCCGGACGGGCTTTGTTTCTCGTTGATATTGCGATTGAAGCTCCCTTACTTTCTCGGGATTACCTCTGGCTGACTGGCCCCCTTTTTAAGCCATTCTGCACGCCACTTCCGTTTCGATGTCGTCTTCGCATTCCCTGGATGTTTGTGCCCGAAATAGCTGCCGCTTTTGTGAATCCTCGGATCTCTTCCTTTCTTCCTTCTCTTCTCCCCCCCCCCCTCCTCTTCTCTTCTCTTCTCTTTCTATAGATATATCTTACAAGGCTGTTATTGTCGCGTTGGAGAAGCTCCTGGAAAAATCTGACTTGCGCACGATTTTCTTTCTTTCGAGGAACCAGAAGCTGAACATCTTTTAGGCACGATTTTTATCGATTCGAGCGGTGCATGAACGTCGATGGATTTATGATTTGCATTTAGGGAATATTTTGTACACATTTGCGACTAATTTATGAATTTCCTTAGTCGTTCATTACGTGCGGATTTAAGCGCAGATAACGAATGGAATAAAAATTCTCCAGTCAACAAATTATCTGTCGTTGCATAGCTCAGTCGACGAATTTCCTAGCTTTCGATCCACGGGAACGAAGGGTTTCCTAAAAGAAGGAGCAAATCTCGAAAGAATGGGTTTAGAACGAGTTGTCTCGAATTATCCTGCGACGCTTCCTCAATTTCAAAGAGGGAGAATTCGAAGACGGTCGTCCCGTTCGGAATAATCATGCGAAACGCGACGAACCGTCAGAATTGGAGGCAGTCCTTCTCTTCACGGTATTTACGTTCAATTTCACTGAGTCTAATGTAACGAGGGCTCGTTGGCTCTCGAAGTGAGACGAATTCGATTGCTCCGGCCGAAGCTGGATAGGGCCGGTCGGATCGAACGAGCCGTACGTGAATGTGCTACAGAGAGAAAAGCATAAAAATGAACCGCCTCTCCGAGATTTATTTACGCGGAGAAACTTACGACTTTTATTCAATAGCCGACTCGTCGAGCCCGAAGAATTCCACGGCGATCGCGATCGACGCGGTAATTCATCGGAGAGATTGCTCCTTACGTGTCCCAGAAGATTATATATCAACACGTTGCTTAAGTATATTAGAGTCGTTCGCAGCGACGAATATTTCAGGTAGATCACCTCTCAGCGTAATATTTCGATCGAACTTGAACTTTGAAAAGATTTTTCTCTTTGCCTGAGAGGCTCATTTATTTCCTGTTAAACTCAATCGAAATACTCTCGACTCTGTTTCGAACCAATTTCCAAACAATCGTGGTAGAAACGGATTGTCGAGCACGTATCGACCGACGCTGGTCAAGAACGGTTGGAATAGCATCGCGAGAAATCGGTGGCGTGAACGAGGTAAACTGCCGCGCCTAGATGTACATACGCATGTCACGATATACGTGGCCGGTGCGTTCGCAGCCCTCCTTCACACTCGGCATACTTGATCGGGTTTATGCAGGATGCACCGTAACCGCAGCCCAGGTCTCTCCCACAGTTGAGCCGGCCTGCGTGTCCGCGTGACATTTCTGTGCGCGAGACTCTCCGGGACGTGCCTGAAATTTTCTCGTGCGCGAAAAACGCGCTCGCGCGACTACTCGCACTACCGCCTAGACGCGGTATTAAGGACGCAACGAGCTGGAAAATGTTCGTCGTTCGTAAACGACCGACGTGTTTCTAACGTATATGTAGATCGGCCTGCGATCAGCGTTTGGATTAACGGTGTTCTTATCGATGGGCTTGATTTCGAATTGACAGGCTGACCGCGACGCGGATTTTATATATTTTACCTTGGGAACCGGAATAGATTCAAAATACATTATACGTTATAACATTTAATTTTCCCAAAATATATGTCGTATTTGCTTACTCTCTTCCAACGATGTTATCTAAATCATTCGCAAGCGATGATCCATTTAGTCCATGAAATTTACCTCGTGTTGATCATTTTAAAGAGATTATCAAAACGCAGGGCAGATGAATATAAGTGTACATATATATATATAAAAATTATATTTTTATGTTATACCAATTCATAAATACCAATTTATGTTATACGAATTATACAAATTCTCATTATAGTTTTCAGATATTACAGAAAATAAATTTTAAGAAACTTGCAATCTATCGAATCCCAAAATTCATCTTTAGAAAACCTGTGCTTTCACACGATACCTCGAGCCAAGAAACATCCTTGGGACAAAATCGCGTAATCATTCCGTATAAAGTCTATCTCCCAGCAAAATCTCGGTTTCATTGGAAATGTCTGGAGGAAAATCTCGTAGGTCGAGGTTTTACCAAGAATCGTCGATGGCCTTTGAGGCACTTGGACGAGGCGGCGTGCGCGTTAGGACGCGCAGCAACGCGGCAGCGGTTTTCTTGTTCCTCGCAAAAGTATCGGAGCTCGCACGTGCGTGGCAGAAAGGGGCTAGGCGGGATAGATCGACGTCGTCGTCGCGTCGATGCATTCCGCGTGCTTTCGACGCATTTCTCAGGGACCTTATGCACCCGCGCGCATTTGCTATTCCACCGGGGGCCGTGGCCGTGAGGTGAATAACAGAAGCGGAGCCGAGGCAGGTCGACGAGCGTGCCCGCCTGCGAGTCGAACGCGACGCGACCAACTTTGTTCGGAGATTTCCACGGTGACTGAAAAACGAGCCTGCCCTAGGCGTAAGCGCTGCCTGGAATTTTATCCGATATACGCGAACAGAGAGAGTCTTCGCCTTCCGAGAGAACATTGCGCGGAATTTTAGTTTGTTTTCAAATGAACACAGTCGGATGAAAAGGAATTTTGACTCCGCGACTGTCGATTATTACGACGAACAGCAGTCGTTGTCTTTGGAAATTTTCTGGGAAATCTTATAACGCGTGATCGTTGATACTTCGAAATGTTCTAATAGACAATTTGTAAGCGTTCAATATGGCTTCGTGAGGATTTGTCGTCTTCTCATGTTATCTTTTTATTTCATTTAAATAAGATTTTCATACTTTAATACGACGATGATAGTGTAAGTTCTTGAATGGAATCGAAGAGCAACTTTATTTCTATTGACGAACAGAAATTAAATGATGTAGGAGTCTGGATTGGGTTTAGGGGATGCTCTTCGATGTTGGAATTTGTATAGAAGCTTCGAAGGTTCGCTTTGTCGAAAGACAAACGATGGCCAGAGTATGTGAAGTTTGGAATAAAAAATTACAGAAAAGATTGCCACTGTTTCAATGATTTCCTTACTTTAGGATAATTCATAGCTACGCACTTAAGTTACCGTTAGCTATTCGCTACTGTCGCACCGTTTCAAATGCAAAATACGCACAGATTATACGTAATTCGTAGTTAGTAACTCTTCGTCTACCGAATTGAAACTGCAGTCTAAATCAAGCTTCGCTGTAAATTCGTCAAATTCGAAAGAGTTTGAAAGAGTTGTCATATTAAAAGTTCGAAGAACATCGGTCCGATATTATTCTAAAAATGTCGAATTGCGAGAGATCGTGAAGCACGGCGATAAAGTTCCTTCCATCGAAAGATGCTGAATTAAAATTGCGAAGGACGAGGACAGAGAGGGTCGCGTGGAACTCGAGGAAGGTCAAGATATCAGAAGGGTGGAGGAGAAGGGGACACATGGGAACGTGCTCCCGCATATCGTTCCGACGAATAGTTTGAGGTCAGCGTTGCTTTGGTCCCGAGCCATCGGACGGAGTTTGTAAACTGGCGGAACTTTCCAGATCAACAGCTGCCTCGACTTACCGATATACACGAGCAACTCCTTTCGAGTATGGTTTCTGTAACCAGTTTACGACGATGCGTGCTATACTAGAAAGTCGTTTCTTTTTACGCTTTGAACATAAAAGACAGACAGAGAGTTTACCAGGAGTCCGAATGCCAGTTGACTCTCGGACAGTTATCTTTGCTCTCCTTTATGAAAGATGGCAGCGGAAGTGGGATTGTCTGCCTGCCATGTCCTTTCTATTTTCCTTGTTAACTTACTATGGTCGACGTAGAGTTGATAGAAAATTTGCAGACTGGAAATTGGCTAATATAGCAATTATATGTGTATGTACAAATTTACGGAAATGCAAACCTAATTTTTGTATTTAGGAACTAAAGTTGTAAATTTTGAGGAATTTATGTCTCTGAAAGACGAAAGGTTGGAAATTTTATAATATAAATGTTTTAAAAGAAGCGAGTTGAACGATGTATTCGAAGGGAAACAAATTTTTATGGATTACAGAACGAGAAGCTGGAAGTAAAACAGAAATGGGCCTCGCGGCTTTTAGGCAAGTTACGAAAGGATATCACGCAGGAGTACAGGGAAGACTTCGTACTAAGTATCACGGGGAAAAGGCCAGCAATGTGTGTCCTGAGTAATCCTGACCAGAAGGGTAAAATGCGTCGTATCGACTGCCTGCGTCAAGCCGATAAGGTACGTCTGACTATTCTCTTCCCAATCTACTTACTTCTGCCTAAGTTCCGTATGCTATCGAGACTCCATCGATGAGCATAAAGCAAGGCGACGCTTAATCTACGAAATCAACTAATCATTTATTCATTGCACTTTGTATTCAATAATATATTTAATTTAGAATTATATATTTAAATACTTAGCAGTACTTAGATTTTACTCGAAATTCAATACTTCAATTTTCTAATGAAAAGGTAGCTGAAATTGCCGAATTTCAACGAATTCGATTTCACATAAAATCGCGAAAAAGAGCACGAAAACCACCATGGACCGGAGGAAATCGAATATGGTCCCTGGTGATGTTCCTGCATTCAGGTACAGTCGATAACCCTTGGTCGCCGTCGTTATGTCGCAGGTATGGAGGTTGGACCTAGTAATGGTGATCCTCTTCAAGGCAATTCCGTTGGAGTCGACGGACGGGGAACGGCTGGAGAAGACTGCGGAATGTGCTCAGCCGGGCCTCTGCGTCAACCCCTATCACATCAACGTCTCCGTCCGGGAACTCGATCTCTACCTCGCCAATTTTATCACCAGCCACGGTAAGCGTTCGCCACTATACTCATTCGATTAAGGAGAGACTCTCGACCCCGTGAGAGTTTCAAACAGGGGAATCTATTTTCTAGAAATATATCTGGTTCGGTTCTCTCGTTCAAATCATCGATAGAGTCGTTTCTTTTCTTATCTTTGAGTAGCTGATTAATCGAATCGATCGGCAGTTTCAGAGACGAACTTGTCTTATCGTATGTTAGTTATTTACAACAAATAATCGCAGCCGGTTAACCATCACAAACAATCTACCCAAAAAATAATCAGCTCTACTGCTATTAGCAGTTGCTATTGTCCTTGTTCGACGTGGGGTGCGTACTTTGTTTAGAATACGTAGATTATTTCACGGAAAAGCGATGTAATGTTGCGCCCAAGAAACACGTTAGGCGCTTGAAACGTATGGGACAGTGCAACTTAAAGCCTGTTTTTGCCCCAAACTGAACGTGTTTTAGATCCTTGATCGAGCAGAAAACGCCAAAACCTCTCCCAAACCATCGATAGTTATTGCCATTCTTGTTCCCACCGCGAAGTATTGGCTCGACGTGTCGGTTCTCGTTGATCTCATAGAGCAGAACCTAGAGAAAGAGAGGGACAGGGGAGGGAGAGACAGAGAAGCGGGTGGTGGTCTGAATCGAGCGTGGCGCGTTCATTCACTCGCACATCCGTCCATTCAAAGTGTCCACTCGACTCTCGGCTTCGATTCAAAGTTTCTTGGAACGCTCTGCCAATTTCAACGGCCCCCATACAAGCAGCGACGGGGCTCCGGTTGTTTTCATGGCGCGGGCCTGGGTATCGCGCGCGAGCCCATTCTTCGCTGGCTCGTTTTCCAACCGGTGTCAAGGGGGACAAAGACTCGTAGGAAGAGCACCGGTGATCTATAACGATCTGATTGGCAGACTTTCGCCAATCCACTCCAAGGATCGTTCTTCAAGAATAGTCGATCTTGTCCAACGTCCAAGGCATCCGGTCGTTTCGCGTTCCATGATCCGATGAATTTAACCCGATACCCTCTGGCCACCTCGACGCCTTACATCATGGATTCTAGAACGGATTCTACGAGGAATAGTACAGAAGTGATTGGTTGTAGAGATAGGAGAAACAGCCCATCGACATGGTAGATGCTTGAAAGATTTTCAAGGTTTCCAAACGGAGATCTAGAGCGTTAGGGTGATAGGATATTAGGAATGTTTGGGGTTACGCACGTAGTTTAGAAGGTGTGGCTCTCGAATCCTTGGAATGATTGAACACTTCAAGATGAATACTTAATGTATAAAATTCCTATCGCTTGTAAAATTCATAATTTCCTACTTCCGAAGAGTAATCTCGTATTTCCGAATCTTGCAATTGGAAACCCTTTCAATCCGCTGAACTTCCCCCCAGGAGAAGCCGATCTTCTTCAACCCCTCTCTTTGAATCGCAAGATTTTCAAAATTTCTGGAAACCCAAATTTTCCTAGTTTCGTTATCGAACCAAGCGACAACCCAAGAGGATCTGATCCCAAAACAAAGTGAGCAAGACAACAGCGGTTACACGTGGCCCGTTGATCGACGTGCTTCGATCGATGGCAGCTGGCAGCAGGAGGACCGAGACTGGCGCCCGTCCGCGCTTCTTCTTTCATTCGGTTTCATCGAACTCACTGACTCAGTCGGGAAACACGTAATTTCCGTACGTACGCGCGCGTCCTGGCAGAGCCCAGTTCTCGCCCCGTGACTCGCACACGCTCCGTGTGTTGGCTCCTCGCATCTCTCTCTCTCTCTTCTTCTTTTTCGCCAGGCTATGAACCCGTGTGGCTCACACACGCCTTGGCAGCCGGCTTTCTAATGTTTACAGCCGCGGTTGACGCAAAAATTGGCCAGGCCTACCGCGCACCACCTACGAGAAAGAGAAAAAAACGCTCGGCTGCCAAGACATGGGGTAGGTTAGGCACTTTCCAGACCGTTCGTCGCCATCTCTGATCGTTTTCTTCTCGTTTCATACTCTGCTGATCGTTTAACCCAGATATACCAGAATCTTTCTCCTACTATTTTTTGAATTGTACATATTAATTAAGTTTCCCCATTACTGTTACCTAGTTTTTGAAAGATGAGTATCCATTCCAGAGTGACCTATTCGTCGTCTTCCCCATGCTGGTTGATCCTTTAATTTCTCTGCTAATTGATATCAATCTCTGAATTGAAGAGAACGATATCAGGAAATGTATATCGATACAAAAGAACATTTTCGTTTACATACAGAGAGAAGATGCTACTGTTTTAAGAAGCTATAATATAGGGCTGTCGATTCTGGGTTTCTATCTATATCGTGGAACTGTAGCACTCTACAATATATTCACTAAAATTTATCTAAACCATTTGCAAACATAAAATTTATCTAAATATCCATGAAACTGCGATAGGTACTATGTATTTATATGTCAAAGGAAATTATCATAAAAATCTTAGAATAAGAATATTAAATGCGTGCTTTAAAAAGTCGAATAGAATTCGGTGCATCTTCTAGCATTCGGTCATCGTGGTAGAAACTAGTAGTTGCCGTGGTCTAATTAGTATCCGAATCTGTTCTCTTCACTATCTTGTAGTTCCATCTCTTCCTTTCACATATTTTTAATTGTTAGCCGGTCGTTTAATTCCTTCCGCCTAAAAAGTTTGCTAGACGAACTTGTTCAAGGCGGATCAGGTTAATCGCTGTTATTTATTCGCATCGAAACTACAAGCACAAAACCCTTTTCGAACTTCGCGACCCAATTAATAGCGAAGACCGTCTCGAGCCATGCGAAGATTCGTTCGTTTGGGTTCGCTACATTTCAGAGTTTTCCAACTTCCCTGAATTCGCCGAAAAAGATTTCGTAGCTCGATTTTTTATTCTCCGCGTCCTACTTTCAAAGCTTCAAGGTCTCGATTAAACTCAAAAAATTCATGCCCTTGTTTCACGTAAATTTCTGTGCCTCGAATTAAAGGCGTATGCACAGAAGTGTCGAAGAATGCCAGTCGACGATGCACGGACGACGAACGATCAACATCATAAAAATTCCTGGCCCTCTGTAAATATACACGGCATCACAATAATATAAACTTACTGGCTGGCAAGGCGCGGCGTGGATAGCGAAGGCTCCGCTACTTCGGACCCTTTCGGATTATCCGCCGCGTCGACGTATGCTAAAAGTAGACACTTGCTGCGTTCGTTTCGACTGACCTAATAGACAGTATTATTACAGAAGGGAAGTACATAGCCCGAAACGAGAAGGACCAGGGACGCCTAATATTTCAATTCCACTCGCCTATCTTCGTTGTCATCGCCGTTCGAATGACGGAACATTTTTTCTTTCAAATGAAGGAAAAACGCCGGTTAAATGGTTGTCGAGCTTATGGTGGATTATCGATGCTAGATATGGTAGTTAATTGGTTACGTTGATAGAAAATAGTTCGTAAAGTTGATAAGAGAATGTTCGCTGGTTTCGGAGTACCAAAAGTGGGGAAAGAAGAGTTTTCAATTAGGTCGATCTTGATTAGCTCGAAGAAAGATATCTTTAGAATAGTCTTCATACTTTATCTGTAGGAAGTTAGATAAAAGAGGTAACTGGAGTAAGTCCCCATCTTAAACAATCGTTTCCACTTTCGTGTTTCGTTTGAAAAAGGAAATTCGAAGATCCTGTTTAATCCATTAATCTACGTTGAAATCCGCGAACTGAAACTACGGTTAAACAGCAGTGCGGGTACCTGTTCCTTTCAAACTTTCGATCGATCATTCTATTAAAGACGAACTAAGAAGAGAGAGAGAGAGAAAAGAAATAAAATTTAATCTGAAGAAGGGAAAGAGGAGGTTGATCGTCGGTGAGACGCTCCGCGTATTAGCCCTAAGAGCTAAATATCGCCCGGCCGGTTGCGTAAGTATCATCGTCTCTTATGAAAGTGTTAGAGAGAGGACAGGTGCCTCGACGCGTGTCGTTCTCGGACACGTCGCATTTTCGCGATGCCTCTACGGCAGACGAGGTCCGTTTTAGACGGGCCGCATCGAAAAGTCGGCAGGAAAAGCCAGGCCGTAAGACTTTGATAATCCGGCAACAGCCGGAATAGACCGGGTGCCCTTCCACCGAGTTTTCAATACGTCCACCAACCGTATCTCGCCACGTGGATCCATTATTAATTCTGCTCGCTTTTTAGACAGGTTTTCCATGACAATATAGTCATCTATATTTTCTTCGTCGTTTTCCAAATTTTCTGTAACGGTTCCTAGACGTTACGTTTTACCTCTTGAATCGCAGATGTCAGGGAATTTAAGGATCTTCAGGGTAATATTTTAATATCTGGTCAAACAGCACACCGAAATTACAATAAAGTAGGCGAACCATTCGCAAAATTTCTTTCAAGAATCTTGCGTTCCTATAATATTGAATTCTACAGCAGATTAGTCGGATGTCCCGAACAGAAAAAGAATGCCACCCTCTGCATCTTAACTCGGTATAATTTCATTTCCGATTTCAACGAGCCAAATCGCTGCTTCTCCAGATTTATTTCCTTTAACCACTCGCGCCACTTTCATCGTATTATTTCTGCAAACAATGAGAACAGACCCCGCGTTAAGAAATAAACGGAGCACAAAATAAACTTGGTGAGTCGAGCGAACTTTTTGTCCACTTCCGAGGGAAACGCGTGCGAGTACGCGTACTCTTGCGTGCGCTCGCGCGTCTCACGCTCACCCTTAAGTTACAGTCAGTGCGCCGTGCACGCGAGCATGTGACCATGCGTGCCGATGTGTGCTCGCTCTATAAATAAATAAGCGACGGACATCTTGTAGCGAGTTCTCTCTCTTTCCTTCTATCTTTCGAATACTGTGCTCGCTTATGCGATTTTCGTTCCTACCTGATACCGATATACCTGAAACGAGATATTCGCGCACTCGTAATCAGCGCTATCGATCTTTCAATATCGATCTTTTATTCCCTTATTCTGACGATAATAACGTATATGAAACATGCGCTAAGAAAATTCAAAAGCGAAACATCTTCTCGATCTGAGAGTTGTAGCCCGTTTGATGAGACGAAATGCAAGTTGTAGTCTGTTTGAGGAAATATTTTCGATCACGCAAGGGTGATTTTATTGAGAAGAGGGAGAATGAAATTAGCTATTTCAGTGGGGAGAATATTTGTTGTAGATGGTCGAGTATTATGACGTCAGAAACAAATTTTGTCTATTTTTAATAATTCTTGGAAAGGTGGGTTAGATAGTTCATCCTCTATAGTACGGATGGTCAAGGTGGGGATTATAGTTATTCATGCGCACGATTATAATTAATGCTGATTTATAGTCGTGAAATACATCGATATACAAATTCTTAGGACCGTAAATTGAATAAAAAACGAGGAACTATTTGTCTTGACTATCGAATAAATTACTCTGCCAAAGATTAAACCTCGGGAAGATTATATTACGACGATTTATTCGTTCTTCTCTACTCTCTGGTGCACAGTTTTCGAGAAGATTCTCAGAAAAGCCTGTAAAATGGCCGTCCTTGAGGCGTTCCCGTACCGTCGCCGCGAAATTCGCTCGCGCACTCATGGATCACATGGTGTCAACGGATCCGTTCTCTATTATTGTTCCAAGAGCGAGCGTATCTATCGGTGTCTGCTAAAATTTCTGCGTCGCACACACGCACCTGTCGGACGGTCCACTGGCCGACTAATTTTGCTGTTAGTTCTCTAGAGCCTAGAGGATCCTCTCCGTTCGCCACGGTGTGTCGCAATCGATTCTCGGGAAAACGATCTCGTTGCCCCGTTAATGTGCATCCCGAACCAACCGGCTCGCTCAAAGACCAGACGTAAAATTAAATCGGCTCAAAACTCGGCTGATTATCCGTGATGAAAAATGCGAAATCTACTCGATCGTAATATCATTTTTCTACCGAATAATTTTCAAGTTCCGAAGTTCGGAATTACGAAGTCGCAGGAAACATGACGATAGAAGATGGAGAAGCTTTCTTCGATTCGGAGGAAGATACAGAATTTTGCTGTTGAACTAAACCAAAATAGACGCGCATTAAAATCACACGTCTTCTTGTCAGTCGTTTCACCAGATAAATTCTGCGAGCAATGAAAACAACACGATCCGATACTTAGTCAGCCCAATATGTTCCCATCCAACCTTGAACGCTTACGTTAATTCTGCTTCACCGTCGGTTTTCAATTTTCTCCGTCATTTGACAATTGACGTTCGATTTAAATTTAAACGGCATTCGAACGAATTCTACGATCAAAAATGGAGATCGCTTATCGTGGCGCAGTGTACACCGATATAAGGTTGAGACGCAATTAAAAATAACCCGAGAGTGAACGTATGTTTGTTAATGTCTATTTATAAACGGTCGTTCGTCGGTTTTTCAGCGTTGTCGGGCTGGTTGATCGAGAATGTCGCGACGATTGTGAAACGTTTTTCCGAATTTCCATCCGCGCAGAAGGAATCCATCCTTTCCTCTTCTCTCTCTCTCCTTCTCTTTTCCTTACCACGACACTTACACAGACGCGCGTATGCATACAGATACAAATACTCTTTCTATCTGTCTCTGTCTCTTTCAAGAAGTCGAACACACGTTCCGGGCTCTCGTGTATTTCGGTGATATGTTGCGTAATGAGATTTGCGTAAGGTACCGCGATATAAAACACCGTGTGACAGCAAAGGTGAGATGGGATGCATCGAGGATACCGTCCTCCCAAATCCGTGTCTGGGGAATCCCAAGTTGGTCGATTTGTCTCGTTGAAACAGCTTTACGACGGCGAAATTCTGAAAGGGACTGATTTTAGCGAGAGAAGAAAGGAAGAGCAGGAGGATAAGATAATAACGTGGACGGAATTTTCGCAGACGGAAGGGAAATAGGGATCGTAAAATTCGAAGGTAGATTTTGTTGATGGTTCACTTGACGAAATGATGGCAGACATGAAAATCTGGACAATTTTTTCATTAAGAATCTCTTTAAAGCCGAACGAAGAAAGATTTGATCGGACATGAATGCGCATTAAGAACTGCGTAATAAAGTACCCATAGAAATCTGCGGGATCTCGAGAAGATTTGATAATTAATAAAACTAACTTGTAAATCCTCTTCGATTGTTACAGAGGTCCTAAATGGCATCTGCAACGCGAGCAAGGAGGAAGAGAGGCGGCGAAAAGGTAAACGAATAAATTTCCCTAAAATCCTATGCCAACAAGCTTTTTCACTTGGTATTCCGCGAGTTTTCATGTGTCAGTTGATCAAAATTGCACGAACTGGTAACGTCTTATGGTCGACTGGGTTCTGTTCCCAGGTGCAGGCTACCACGAACTATATAACGGTGTTGTCTGCAATGACACGATCCTAGCGACAGGTGTCTTCAGCTCCAAGGAGCTCTGGATGCTTTCAAAAGGTACGACGTACGATCCTCTCTTCATCATCTATTGCATGGACTCTCTATTCGCTGATCTCTGGGATATCGAAAGTCTCCAATCTGTTTAACATGAAAGAAAGGAAAAAAGACGATGAGAACGTTTAAAAGAAAATTCTATCTAGCCTAAAACAATCTTATGGATGCTTTCGAAAGGTAATCAACGAGTCGATATCTAGGAAACCTTTTGAAAGCATCCTTTCGATGATGAAGTAGGAAGGAACTCGCTCCACGATAACGTCTAATATTCACGAAGCTGATTTTCGTGATCGAGCACGTTGTTGGTCGTTCTATCGATGCTGATTTATTAACGTTAGAAACGTTATTCTTAGCTGTGGAACGCGATTCCACTCGACGGTTATCCTTTCGGCATACCTGAGACCACTTCACTCCTCTTTCGCTATCAAGGACCTGATGAACGATTGGCACGTGTTGCATGTGCATCGCGGTGAACGCTCACAGTGCTCTGTTAGTGTAACTCGATCAGGAAGGGATTGTATTCGTTGTGAACACCACTTGTTAGGCAGTTCGATACCACCCTCTGTAGTCAAGTTCAGAGAATTTGTAAAATTAAATACAGAATCTGATCCTTTGTCTTTCTCATAAGAGATTCACTCAGCGGAGGATGTTGAAGCTAGTTTCGTATTCTTTTGCAAAGATTAGAAAAATGTGAGATAGACAAATAGGTCGTAATTTGGTAGGTCAAGGTTGTCAACGGTCCTCCGAGCGCGTCCCATCGATAGAACAGACGAAACCGAGTGTTATTGCCCGACATTGTCTGCCAATTTCCGTCACGAACATATACAGAAGCCACTGCGCTGCCAGTCTCCCGACTGCTTCTCTATTAGTCACCGATAACCGCACAGCCAAATTTCTCTCGATGCCTGGACCGTCGCAAAAATTCGTCAAATTCCATACGATAAAAGTTGAAATTCAACGTGAAATTCCAAACCCTTCAAAGTGCTAGCCGAAACAGTCTTGAAGTTGCTTGTACCTTTTACATTCCTCCAAACTTCTTCAAACATTCTCCAACTCTGTTACACTCTATCGATTGCAGATCCCGCTGTTACAGATATTACACTCTATCAAAATTCTTGCTTTCCGACTCGATGCAATATCGATGATTTACCCTAAAAGACAAGAGGAAATCATCAGTACATGATTGAAACGATCAAATCGACCGGCGGATCATTCGAATCCATTTTCATCGGATCCTCGCCGAAGGGAGCAGCGTGACACGCATGCACCGCCACTAAATGGAATAATAGGGCAGGGGAGCGCATATTGAGAAGCGGCGCGAGTCTCGAAACGCCTCGACGTATGCATCTGCGCTCTTCCACCCTCCTCCTCCTTTTGCCACTCTCTCTCTCTCTCTCTCTCTCTCTTTTCCCTTCCCCACAGCGCTCCTCGCGTCACCGTGGCAGGAGATTAGTATGCAACCCGGTGTATTAATAGACGGGGAACAATGCTCACGGCCTCAGAGGCTGCTGAGAGAGCCTCGCAGCCTCTCTTTCTCTCGCCTTTACCTCTGCCCTCCTCTCTCGCCGGATGAGCCAACTCCCTTCTGCCGATCTTTGCAACTCGATCGAACGCCTTTTTTCTAATGTTTCTTGGATTCTGACGAAGAAACATCGTGGATAAAGCGCGTTTGTCTAGCCCAATTGATTCTAATTTCGGTTGGATTAGGTTCGCCGAAGAAGAGCTAGAAGTGTAGGGTTGTTTAAAGAGGATTATGCACTCTTGGATTCTCCAGATCGTGCATTTTATCTCATAACATCCACAGGGTAGTTTAAATAGTTTAACGCTTTAAGGATGGGTTACGAAGATGCAAAAAGAGCTAATTGGGTTCTTTAAAACGTACGTTTTATTCCACGCTATGACAAAACTCTTCTCGTCGTGTATTATTTTATAGATACACAATGGATAAGTCGCAAAGAAATGGGAACATTTTCTAATTTAAAAGAACCAAGATTTAGTCCTTTGCGAAACTTCAGCCACAAATCCTCGGAAGAGGTTCTTCAGCTCTCGACAAAAGACACGCCACTTATCCAATCTTTCTTCCAAAGATTCCAAGCAGCCCCGTCCCTCTATAAACCTACCCCTTCGATCATCGTTTCCCCATCAATCTCAATATCGCGTCAGCCGAGGACACAGGCCACGGGAGAGTTAACTGTCCGACAATGCTCACCCCTGACGCCGCCAGCCTAGCGGAGGAATTTTTTTCAAAGTTCGCCAACTGGTCCGGTCCTGGCTTTCGTTCGAAAAAGGCCGGAATCAACGGCGGAGGAAAAAAAGGAAAAACCGTGAATCAGTGTCCCGACGCCGTGCGCGATTTTCGACGAATTTTTTCCAACCCTCGGATACGTCACCGGTTTTTTGTCAACAATGCACTTGCACACACACGTACACACATAGAAACATGTATGCAGGTATACGTGTACGCGAGTCGAGCGGGAAAAAATGGTAGGCCCGCAGGGGGGCAGTATTTCCCAGGCATTTTTCTTCTCTCTCCCCGATGTGAGAGGCGCAGCACGTACGGTGGATAAAAAGGGGCGCAATTTCCGCGGGGGGGTGGGAGCCTACCTCGGCTGATGTGAAATAGAGAAGAATATCCTGTCGGTGGTGACGGTCGACGACGTGCAAGATGGAACATAATAGAAACACTCCTAGGGGAAGGGGTGAGTTTTAGTGGCGAAATTCCGATGATTCGAATCGCGGCTGCATATACGAAGAGGTAGCGGAATATGGACACGAAGGCGGTTTGCTTCTTTTAAAATCGTCTCAACGCCTAATTGCCACATACGCGCGAATTATCTTTATCGGAGAAATTAAACCATAGGCTGTTGAAACTTTCTCTGATAATGTAGAACCTTGCGATTACCCCCGTGCGTAACAGTCTCATAAAATAAATAAAATACGAAGTGCACGATTCGATGCTGAGAAAGGAAAAAGAAGAGAAATCAGACAATCGCATTACCCTCCAGAATCCCGAGATTCCATTTCCTCCTAAATAATTGCCAGTATCAATAGAGTTCCATAATTCCAGCTTCATAGTTAGCGTGAAAGCAACTATGTCCGTGGTATCTTGCCCGCTGTTTCCGCTATTCCGCTAGTCAGAAAACCAGTAGACCGGCGCCTATATCCAGATGGAAATTCGTCGCGTGGCGTGAATTACCGAAGAACACAGAAGATATTGCATGCGAGGGGTCGGTGGACACCGGTCGCGAAATCGGTCGCAGGTTTACGAGCAGGTCGCTTACACAAGATGCAAATTCCACGGCAGTAGCTCAACCTAATTGGTCGTTGACCGTCGAGCAACGGGGAGATCCCTATATTTACGCGTCGCCAACTGCGACAAACTGGAATCCTATTATTTTACGGTGGCGCTGATTCAGCGCAACGTGTAACTGGAGCGTATTCTAATGGCCGGCACCACGATTAATTAACCGATCCCACCGTCCTACCATCGTCCCTCTCTCTCTCTCTCTCTCCCTGCCTGCCTCTTCGTCCCTCCTTGGAACACGATTGTGTTTACGCGAACAACGAGACGATAGTTCTCTCTCGAACTCGTGCCCTTTCGACTTCTCGACAACACGATTTAGGGAGGAATCGACGGATAATTGGAGGTATTAATCGTCGATGGGAACGTTTGATTGGTCGTCGGGTCTTGGTAAGGATTAAACGGGATTGTTTTCGGCAAGGTGCACTGGATAAATCGTGGACGTGGAGCGAGTTCGTGCGATCATACGATGATAGAGGTTTATTTTCTTTGCTTATTATTTTCTTCCATCATTCGATATCCTAGAAATCTAACACGGATCTGTACACATTTCTAAGCGATGCGTTTCGTGTATCTTGGCATGTCCGTTCTCATAACCACTGAAACTTGTTACTTTACTAGATAGCACACTCCAGAGTGGTATTAATTCTTTCACAATGAAGGCCGCTGAAAACTACAAATCGTTAAGATTCATAATCGTTACGACGATACATGAATCATTATGTACCTTACTGTTTTAAAATCCATCATATGATCAGTACATATTAACCAATAGATAGATACATAACTTTATCCAAAATCCAGATGAAACTACTTCTTTTCAAATAGCGCGACATAGCTATTGCGGCGTCACATTTAAAACAACGGTGAAAGAATTAGTACGTACATGTTGGGTTAATGACTAATATTCAAACGAGAAGAAAGTTAGTGTTCAAATTTCTCTACACCAAACGGAATCGCTTGAATCAAAAAAGAAAAAGAAAAAGTATTGCCTTCTGCATAAACAATTTTTACAATGACCAATATTCGAAACAAAAGAAAATTAGTGTTCAAATTTCTCTACACCAAACGGAATCGCTTGAATCAAAAAAGAAAAAGAAAAAGTATTGCCTTCTGCATAAACAATTTTTACAATGACTAATATTCGAAAGAGAAGAAATTTAGTGTTCAAATTTCTCTACACCAAACGGAATCGCTTGAATCAAAAAAGAAAGAAAAAAAGTATCGCCTTCTGCATAAACAATTTTTACAACGACTAATATTCGAAAGAGAAGAAATTTAGTGTTCAAATTTCTCTACACCAAACTGAATCGCTTGAATCAAAAAAGAAAAAGAAAAAGTATTGCCTTCTGCATAAACAATTTTTACAATGACTAATATTCGAAAGAGAAGAAAGTCAGTGTTCAAATTTCTCTACACCAAACGGAATCGCTTGAACCAAAAAAGAAAGAGAAAAAGTATCGCCTTCTGCATAAACAATTTTTACAATGACTAATATTCGAAAGAGAAGAAATTTAGTGTTCAAATTTCTCTACACCAAACGGAATCGCTTGAATCAAAAAAGAAAGAAAAATAGTATTGCCTTCTGCATAAAGAATTTTTGCAAAATATAAGAAAAGAAGGGGGAAGGTTCTCGAAGGAAAACGCGCGGAAGTGCGATTTTCTCGAGAATCGAGACCGCAAGAAGACGAACGCGACAAAGACGACGACCAAGACGAAGATTACGACTTTAGCAAGAGAACGACGAGAAGAAGCGGATGACGTACGAAACGCGCTAGGATCCGTAACCGCTAATGTGTGTCTGGTTTCAGCGTCCATACTGCATGACCTCAGCGACATGCAGCCTCAAATAAACGCGATCAAAATAGAGCACCCGCCGTACTACTGCAGCAGCTACACCCCTCCGTCCGCAGCCACGGCCGCGGATCATGCTCAGCCAGCGGCTAGCTTCAGTGAGTTTCAAAATCTCTACGTTCGTCCTTATTTTTAGTGGATGCACACTGTCACCTGGTTCCACTACTAACTTATAATCTTAACGTTATATGTGGGTATTTCGCGCGATGAATTGCAGATTAAAGAGAGGGATCGGAGTTTGTAGAGAAAAAAAGGAGAGATTCGAAGGTGTGATTGATTGGGAATTAATGGGTTAATAAAGAAGGAAGACATAAAGAGAGAGAGAGAGAGGAATTGGATAAACTGAGGTTTCAAACAGACAGAATTGGGATATCGTGATTGAAAGCGTTTCGAATTAAGAGGTTGTGGTTTGGTGGATTATATCAATTGGGAGCATTACGTTGCGGAGGACTGGTAATTGGGGACTTTGTGACTTGAAGCGGCGCGAATTAAACGCGTTGTAATTCGATGGCACCACGAATCGGAGGTGTGATTCGCAGCACCGCTGCGAATTAAAAATTTGGTAATTTGAAACGCCATGAATCGGAATCCCTGGAATTCGGTGTTCCGTAAATCGTAGCGCGTTCATTCAAGAACTTTTCCGAGTCATTACCGTACAGTCCTAAGCATGCTAAATCAACATATTCCTATTGGAAACGCTATAAATCAATCTGTTGTATTTTGGAACATTTTACACCGACGCGTTGCGATACGAAGTAGCAGAAATCGATGTCTCGTAATTCAAAGTGTGGCCGATTGACGCCTTACGTATCGAGGCAGCACGGTTCGGCGGATAGTAATCGAAGCCGGCTGCAATCTTGCTTATGCCTTTCAGTAGGTTGCATCGCGAAGCAATCGGTCGCGAAACGATGCGTCACGGAACGATGCATCGCGACGTGCGCCTCTTCCCCTCTTGTGCACCTACACACGGACCTTGTTTACCAGCCGCTGTTTGCGAAACGGCAGAATTTCACGGTATTTTTATCGTTTTTCTACGCGTTCACTAAAATTAAACCGTTCGAGGACACCGAGCAACTATGCGGAATCGCGTTTTACAGCAGCGTGCATCTCGAATACCTTCGCAAAAGTGCGTCAAGACTATGGCCGATGGCGACGTTTTTCGAAACATTTTCCACCACTCTCGCTACTATTTTAGCTATGGTTTCCTTTACACCAACAATTACCGAAGCTCGACCTTTAAAGTTGTAAATTAATTAACAAAATTATATTTCCTTCTCCCTCTCGTATTTTGATTTCTCTTTTTGCGTTGTATCAAAAACCTGTGCAACATACGAGATATAAATTTCCTCCGCGATTTTGTACGGAACAGTATAAAGTATCAGTGTAAAACATGAAAAGAGTATAAATCTTTCTATTTAGAAAGGTCCAGGACACCTCGGAAGCCAAACTGATTAAGCTCGTTTTTCGTCATTCCTTTGATTTTATTACCTTGGTACACGATCGGCGTTCAATTTCTCTGAAGTGTAAATGACTTGGTCTACTTGGATACATACGTAAAACGTACCATTTCACAGTGGTCATCAAAATTGAATCTAATTCACCGAGTAGGGCTATTCGAGTAACAACAAATTCCCAGCAGTCATGGATCGAAAGATCCTTTCTTTTTTTTTTTCTCTCTGTTCCGCGGATTCCAGTCTCATCCCGTCGGCTTATCACACGGTCCTTTGTTATCGGGATCTACTTTGCTCAGCGTTCTATAGATCATTTTCCCTATATATTTCTCTCTTTCCATTTTCTATTTTCTTTCTATTCTCCGCTCCAACCCGGCTTTATCGCGCCGCTCTTCCACTCTCTTTCTCTCTCATTCTCCCCTCCTGCCCCCCTCACCTCTTAACTCTTTCATCGATCAAACGATAACCACCAGCCCTCTGCCTCTGTGCACACACGCCACGAAACGGAAGTCACTGGATGGAGATGAAAAAGAAGAATAACTTCCGGCTGAAGTTGCCTTTCGTAGGCAAAAAAGATTCGTAAAGATAGAAGGGGTTGGAATAATAGGAATTCGTTGGAGCAAAGTGTTTCTCGCGCTAATCTCAAGCTGATAAAAGTTACGTTTCTTTGAAAATCTTATCTTTTTTAGAGATTCCATTACTATATTTATGTTTGACACTAGCGAAAGATATCGCCCCGTGTTCTATTGTTTGTGCTATCCGTGTAATTGTCCTTCTTCGTAGAATTTATCTATCGGATACTAAGGATCGTAGTGAAGATTGCGGAAGGAATAAAGTAGAAAATTCCGAACAATAACGTAATAACACGATACATGTGCTTCGGTGTGCTATATTTCCCTAGCGAAGAGCAAAACTTGTGACTTCATCTTTGTACAACCCTTCCATCCCCAAAGAATTCCGTCATAAAACTTTAATCCCAAATAGCCTCAATGCACTCCTGTCCCAAACCTAGAACCCTCGACCCACCCTCAAATACCATCGCTGGCGCTGCAACCCCTCCTAGGCCATCGCATCCGAAAGCGTAAGAAATACAAATATTCGAGTCGGACGAAGCAAGAAATACGAACGTACGCGAGTCAGAAGGCAGGAAGACGAATACGTGGAAGGGGTTCGGGTGGAACGTTAAGACTTTCCAGCGAGAAGCACGCGGAAAGTTTCGACTCTTTGCGCTGGGAGGGTTGCAACGGCGGCGGATAGACGGAATTTACGGACGGAATAAAATGACCACTTTCTCAAGCAAAATACATGCACACGCACACATATAGACACGAGGTCGAACGTGTATGCGAGAGGGTGAGGACGTTGGAGGTTGGGCTAGAAGGGTCGGGGGTGCAGGAAAAATTCCAGCAATAAGCATAGCTGGACCAGGGCCAACCCCGTTTCCCCCGGTTGCTCCCTTTTTATCATACATACGTTGCCTTTATAGCGGCCGCGGGACACTTGATTGACTGTATTGTCGTTAAATTAACGACCGGCGTAAATATCGTGGTGCCCCGGTGAACGAAGCTAATTTTATTGCCGCGAAACGACCGCCCTCCATTCGAACGTGCATGCAAATCCGTTAACAAGAAGACCATGCATTCTTGTTCTCATTGCTTTTCTTTGTTCCGTTTGCTATCTGAACGGTCGAACTGTGCTTGACTGGGGATGTCTTTATCACCAAGGACGATGCATGGGAAGACGGAATCGTAGCTTTAGGATGAAAAACAGAGTGGAGGGGTTTTTGAAAAATAGAAGCAACTTCTTTCTTTGTTGCATAAGTAAATCGACGAATTTAGGATTGTTTTAGTTGTCAGGAATTTTTATTTGATTTTAGTATAAATATAGTATAGCAACGTGGCGTGTGAGATTAGCGTTGAGTAACTCTCTCGTTAGAATGATAGTTAATAAGAATCTTGTAGCACGCAATTCGACTCAAGTTGCGGTAGAATTTTCGGTTGAATATTCAAAGAGGGAAATATCTCTGTGAAGGAGAGATACTTTTACCTCCTTTGTTAGCTCGTTCGTACGAACAGACGCGGAAGAACACGAAGTAGAAACCGCGGAGGAGTGGGCGAAGCGTATTTCCCTCTGAACTCCACTCTCCTCTCTTTTAACTTCTAATTATTTCATACGCAACCGCTAATCGTTGTGTAACGTTGCAGCAGGTGTTTTTAACTTTGCTTTTCCGTTTCGTAGGCCCACCACCGGTGCATCAGCTCATAAGGAACGACAAGACTGAAAAGCCCCCTACGGTTTCCGTATCGAGTGCGCCGACATTCTCGCCGGTGCTCAGGCCCGAGGATGGTCACCGTGGAATGGATTCTCCGCACTCGCAGACGGGTATGTGCCGATAAAAAGCGCACATTTATCGAGATTTCTCGTATCACCTAAGGCCGTGATCATCTTTCCAATCGTAAAAATGGCTGCCGGAGGCCGCCTGTCCAAGTGGCTGCCACGGTACTTCAAATGGAGGATCTCTCGAGATCATGATCCTTTCTTCGCTGCTTTGATCTTCCGTCTGAAAATTTCTCAGTCGAAATATTTTCTAACGCCAAGACAGATCGACTAAACGTGTTTTGAATTAATATATGATAGGAGAGACCCGGATAAGCAAAGAATGAGAATAGGAAATTCTCTCGAAAAATTTTTACTGTCTTTCGTTCTCCGTATCTGCAGCTTGATAACTTGATAACGTAGTATTACAAGGATCGCGAGGTCCTCCATCAACCGGATGATAACAACGAGCGGTAATTTGTGGTATCTTAACGCGTGGACTTCATCTTTGGTGCTTACACGATGGAAAAGTGGTGAGAAGGATCTCTCTAGAGACACGTGTCTCGCATGAACTGTTCTCGAATTATCCATTCTTGTGTTGCATCGCATAAAAGATGTTTTTGCAAAACAGAGATATACGAAAAATTGTACAAGTTTGACGATATTTCGAAAACAGTTTCTAAAGGACTAGTCGTCCGTGTACGAGTTTCTGTCACTTCCTTCCAATCTCGAATATCAGTCCAAGATATGGCGTCCATGTGTCAAGATTTGCTCTTCGTTCTCAAAAGAAAAAAAAAAGAAAAAAAAATAAAAGAAAAGAAATGAAATAAAAATATCTTGGAAGCGAGTTTTGTTTTAACATAGCATTTGATTATGGGGAGTTCACTGTAAGTACTCTGCATACTGGAATGCATACTCGCTAGACCGGAAGTACGGCTAAAGACACAAAGAACACAGAGACTGTCCGACGATGATTGCGACTTCTCGAGCCTTCGACCCTTAAAACCTGTTTCACGCCTAACATCTGACACTCCCAAATTTTTCGCTCTCTGTTTTTTTGTCCATTACTCGCGGAAGTTGCCGCACGACAGAGAGTACAAGATCTTAAAATACAAGATCGTCTTGTTCCTGTGTCTCACGCGCTTCAGTACTGTCCGCTTGTTTTGCCTGACGAGTTCACTAATAAAAACGATCCTAACGTAATCGGCGTGCAACGTACGAGAGAACGCGACGGTTCCTCGCGTCCTTTGAGAACCGGGCGAACGCCTTCGCAAGCGGAGCGTCAGAAGAATGGTACAAATGATTCCATTGGTTCCATTACCATTTTTCGCTGCTCCCGACACCGGTCGTCGATAAAACGATCGCGGTCGGCCTTGTGCATCGGTTAAGGAGCTCGGCGCTACGGTATAACGACGATTTATTTCGAATTTCTCGCGTTTTTTTGGAAATATTTCTTAAGTTATTCTGAGATCTCTGGATCAAGAATTACTTTTTAACATTGAACAAATAAAGATAAAGGAAAGGAATTATTGTGTGAAAAAAATTGGCAATTCGAGTGTTGAGTTAATTCTTTATCCTCGATTAGTCTCTTAAACCATTGAATGGCATATGATTTATTTCGATTAGCCTAATCGAAGTATCTAGCAAGTATCCAGCAAGTATGGTCGATTTTTCGCGCGGCTTTCTGTACTCTATACGCTCCAGCACCCCGGTAGAAGTGTTCTCTCTGGCGTGGTTGGGGGGCGGTTATGCGTTTTTAATGTGCAATAATGTGCATCCTCGTTGCACCGTGCGCCGGGTTCCAGTGTAACGTCGGCGATTTGGCGCCTCGAATGTCCAGTGTGCGATAGACCCAAACTGAGCTCAGCCAGGCATCATGTAAGTAAATCGATCACCAAGGATTGCTGGATCTCGATCCCCACAGAACACGGCCGAGAATCGAAACCGAGTAAAACGATCCCCGAGCATTGCGACGGCCTCGCTAACCTACTTCGAACATAGTCGAGCAACTGTGATGCGATACGGAAACTGATAGAATAATCTCGTGCAAAGTAGGGTAATTGTGACTCGAGATTGCATGACGTT
Source organism: Bombus pyrosoma (assembly GCF_014825855.1). NCBI lineage: Eukaryota > Metazoa > Arthropoda > Insecta > Hymenoptera > Apidae > Bombus > Bombus pyrosoma. The sequence continues at coordinate 15,487,367 of NC_057780.1, forward strand.
TTTTCCCGTTTCTTCTTTATGACTGGCAGAGCAACATTTACGATGCAATCGTCTTTCGAACGTATCTGCATTTGTTTCGACGTATAGCGGAGGAATTCGAAACGTAAATTGAGCTTTTAAGCTTTCGATTCATTGAAAAGTCTCTTGGGAATTTAAGATGTGTCGCAACGATCGGACTATGTATCCATGAGACGGATTATTTCAATGAAGTTTGGTATTTGTTTGACGCATTGACGGCCACGGTGAGCACCGGTAATCCAAATTGCTAGATTTACGCATATGATTAAAATGCGAGTGATTTCGCGTTCCGGAGCAAGATATATGAAATTCGCGTGGCAGCCAACGCGTTAACGATAAAATAACAATCGACGAGTTCTATTGTCCGGTTCGAACGCTGACGATACTTTTAAATTAGAAGCAAGATGCTTGAAACTGGGTTAGTGGGGCTCGACGCGACTTTTCGGCCAGTCGAACGAACCGCGAGAACGTCCAAGAAACGAACGTTGGTCCTTGGACAACGCAAAAATCCTTGAAGTTTAAATGTTTCACGTCGGTCCGTCGTTCGTTCGTCTCGACATAACGTCACGTTCGAAAGATCCGCTTCCGATAGAAATTTTACGAAACGAAAATAAAGAACGCACAGAAGGTACGCTAATAAATTAGATTTAAAATATTAATTTTAAAGTAAACGTTTCGAAAGGAAATTGAAGATGAGAAAGAGGCGAGGAAATGATTAAAAGGGGATCGAGAGAAAGAGATCCGGAAGGGTAGAAGTTTTCGAACGATCCATGGGATCCGTGATCGATGGCCGCGTGCAGCTGCAAACAGCCTTGCAAGCCGCGTGCAAGCCCTTAATGTTCGCGTGAAAATGACGCGTGATGATCTCTGTTTCAGTCTGAGCCCGAGCATAGAGAGAAGCTCGCTAAACTCGACTAAAAGGTACTTTGTGACTGGTTATTGACTGTTCTACATATATATATACACTTATATATCTATTTATATCTATATATATATGTATATATATTTGTTACGTATAAATTATATAGCGTACATATGTACGTGTATACGTGACACACGGTGGACAAACGTCGTGTGCGTGGGACTAGCTATCGGCGCGAACGTGTGTCAAGTTTGCGTGCGTGGACTGTTTCGAGTAAGCATAGTTTAGAATCCTAAAAGGTATCTGACTGAAAAGTCGCAGCAGATACGAGGAAAGTAGAGGGACGTCTCAAAATTACCAGCTTTCAAACTTTTAACTTTCTTAACTATTTTTAGAATCCTCAACTTTTTACATTTTTGGTTTTTAGACCCGAAACATTTCCGATTGCTTAATCTCTATATTCAAGCGCAAACACGGATTCTCGCATATTCGATGATCTTCCGTTCCGATATCGGACGAAATCTTTGGAAAATTCTTTTCGCTGGAAGAAAGAGACGAATGAAATAACCTAGAACAGTGCCAAATTTAAATGTCCCCGAACGAATTCAGTCACGATTCACGTTCGCATTCGATCGTCCTATTGGACGGTCACGCACGCATGTAAACGCACACGGTCGCTGCCTCACTGGCGTTTCCAGGAGCACACGTGACGAACAAACGATATGGGCAAGTGTCAGTGGCTCGTTACCCGGCACACACGCATCCACCGAAGGGACTTCCGGTTCTGCCGATGCCGCGTGTCCGTGTACGCGTATATGTACGCACATGCATCACGATGTCGTATATATACGCTCGAATATTTTTCTATATTGCTGTCACGTTTGTCATTTCTCCTTTCCAGTGGTTGTTTCTTTTTACACTCTACTGTCGTGTCTCTTCTTTTCCTTTCTCTCTCTTTGATTTCTCTATCTTTATCAAGAATATTGTACGTACACGATCGGACACGCGTACACACGTATATAGACACATACACACATTCGTACACAGAGACACTCGTAAATACGTTGGAACGTTTTACGAGACCTACTCACGCGCTCACACCATCACTTAAGCCCCGTAGATGCTCTGTTATCGTCTATCCTTCTGTTTCTCTTTTCTACATTACTACGTATCGTCGTACTCCCGCCCGACGATCCGCGTCCTTCGTAAATTGCGATCGATCCTCGCGCGAAAATTCCAAGAGTTTCGCCGGAAAGAAGAGCTCACAGTTTAGAGACTCGATAAACGTATCGCGGATCGCAGATGTCTCGGAACAGATTCCTTCGAATCGAAGAAAATCGCGTACGAGTTTCAAGAGTTTGAAACGGTTAATCAGTTAATTCTAATTCGAGTTTCTCTCGAACATTATATCTCAATCGTTAAACGTTGGAAATCTCGCGTTACCGATTTTTCGAACGTTCAATACCTCGTCCCGTTAATCCTTCGAACTGTCTATTTAAAATTCCGAAATCTTCGAATATCGAATATTAAATTTTCGAGTCACCGATATTCGATATCTCGCGTCGTCGATTCTAAAAGATTTCCCTACGACTAAATTCTTAACGTTATCAACGAGCAATCCAACTGAAGAGCCCCTGAATCCCGGTGGCATCGAAATCGGCGAGCTTCCTTCACAAAGTTTCCGGCCGAATATGCATTCGTTCGGCGCGAGGGTAGGGCGCGAATCGTCGACGCAGCTCGAAATTGCACAATCACGTTCCCACCCCCGAACCAACCCTCCATAGCACCACTATATATGTATATCTTTATATATATATATATATATATATATTTCTCAGTGTATATTGGTGTCTCTGCAAGCATTACACACACACGCGCGCGCGCGCGCGTACACACACACACACACACACACACATCTACTTTCTCGTCGACCATTCGCTGCACACGGACACATAGGTACACACGCTGGATTTCGAGGGTGTCTTCGATGCGGCAGGAGACAAATTTGCCCGGCACACACTTCCTCTGAACCCTCGTCGGCGAGTTATTGCAAATTGAAGATCGGTTGGAACGCCTCGAGTTCTGTTCTGGAGGACTGCGACGATTTTAACCACCTATAACGCCAAAGTTCGTTCACTTCTGAGTAAAAAGAGAAATAATTATCGATTGGCGATTTTTGATTAGAACATTTTTAAAAAAAAAAACGTAGGCGTACAATCACGTAACTTGCGAATCTCGCGACATTACATGGAATTAAAAACGGTGAATTCTGTCGAGAATGATTGCCTCTAGAAAAAGATTATACAGAGATTTCTGAGATACTAACAACGAAGAAAGGTGTGAGCGTGGTGGTAAAATTTAACATCCTGCAGTATCGTAGATTTCGGAAAGGAAAACGGACGAAGAGGGAAATTACGCGAAAGGAAAGCTAACAAGAAGAAATGGAAAGATAAAGGGAGACACGTCGAAGACGAGGAGAAAACGGAGAGGAAAACGCAGGAAGTATTCGTTCCTCGCGGCATGCACCATCGTCGAGCAAACCTCTCGAATGCCTTCGCTATCGATCTCCTCCACGATGTTCGGTTCTTCTCTGCCTCAGACCACCTCTCTTATACGTTATGTTCGCCTTAATTCAATAGAACTATTGCCCAATCGCGCTAAGTGCAGTGCTTAATTTTTTCCAGCTTCTAGCTTTCAACAATTTATCATCCTTCTGCTCGATTTACAAATGATACGTTATCCTCTGATTAGAAAAGGAAACGAAGGAGAATACGAATATCGAGATTAAGCACCGTTCTTTTCGTTGATCGAACGCAGCGTATATTTGATGGAAGAAAATACAGCGAGGCTGTATATTAAAACAATCAGTGACATGATGAATCGTCGAGACATCATGATCGATGTAGCCGCATCATGTTACAGCTCTAAACATCTTAATGTAGAAACATAGCAAATCTCCGAGTGTAAAAGTTATTTGCCGATTGATATATGAAATTTTGTTGGTATGTTATAATTCCGTATAGTAAAATAGCAAATTGCGCGTTTCAAGAATGTGCTTTACAAATTATATACTATAAACAATTCTTCGAACATTATGCTACAGAGGAAGAAGCACTTCCAAATTAAGATTTTATAGCGCTGAACGTGGTTTCAAACTCTTCGTCTTCTTATGGCAATATAATTAAACTTGAGCACCTGATAGATTTTAAAAGCTCGCAAAATATATGTACATGTATCTCTTCCATCGAAAGTACGCTAAAACGGCGCGTTCTTCTTTCCTTTGTCCCATCTTTCCCTTCTATTTCTTCATGTTTTCCTCTTTTTTCGTTAGAAGTTTCCCTTCTTCTTGTTGTTTCACGAATTCCCTAGTTCTCGACGCTATTGTTATGGTAGTTGTTGCACCGTGTTGACTCCATCGTTGGTTATTGGTTGGTTTGATGACCGTCCACGTGGAAAATGCTTGTTTCACGCGCGATACGAGCGAGTTTTTTTTACTGCATTCCCTGCATAGAATACCGCGGTATTACGTCGAACAATCGATTGCCGTTCAAGTGTCCACGAGCTTTGTTCTGTACAGTGCGCGAGCCCTGCGCGATTTATCGGTCGTTTCCATTACTCGCTTTCCCTGTATTCTTTCTCGCGTACTCTTTCTATCCCATTTTTCCTCCCCCAAGATGCACGAACATTTAATTTTTCAATTGATAGGTTTCGCTGTAACGAAACACACGTATGAAACTGGCGATTAGAAAGGAATTAGAACGCGATCCGTTTTTCTTCACGTCGAAAGTTTTACGCGTGTTAATCTCCGCGAGACCTTCGAATGTCCAGCTTTTAAAACTTACGAATGACCTTTCGATCTTTCGATAAACGTTTCGGAGAATTAAAACGATCTACGTTGTAAAGATCGACGACACTTGGATTCTTTTAAATTGCGAAAGCTAGCGTAAAGAACTAAAGAATGCCGGATAAGACTGAGAAATTAGTCGTTCGACTGCATGACTCGTTAAACCACGATGAAACACCGACACCTCACCGCTTCACGATCAGCCAAGTTTCAAGTGGGTGCGGACGTTAGCTAGAAATCGTAGATGTCGTGAAAATACTCTGGACTTTGTCGTTAGAAATAGAAAAATGCTTTCCTCTCTCAAAGAACTCGCCGTCGAGAAAGAATAGTACTCTACGATTATTTAAAAACAAAATAGTAAAAGAAGATTGCAAAGCATTGTCGAGCAAAAGGATTAAAACGATCCCTTTCCACCCTCCAACGACCGAGCGACAGAGGGATGGAGAGGGACGGGAGGGAGAGAGAGAGAGAGGGAAGAGAAAGGGCGGAAAATGAAGAAAGTGGACTAATTCGTGGGTCGTGTTTGTCCACCACAGGGAGATCCCCGAGAAATCCACCTGACGTCTGATTGCGATACGGTAAACCGCTGCGTCACGAGGAACCGAAAAAGCAAGAATGTTCTATGTTAGCCCATTATGAGAATTGTTATATACATATGTGTGTTAGCATTCGGTGTTGCATCTCACATAACTGTTTAAATATACCTATGTATACAGTAATGAACAAAAGTATCGGTACAAATCAGATTTTCCTACAAAACCCTCTGTACGTACCTATACAATTTCCCAAGGGAATCTAGTGCCAGTATATACTTTTATTCGTCACTATATATACAGATACATATATATGCGTGCGACAATTATTATAGATAGATACGTATGTATGTGTATTTCTTCGATGATAATCACCAGCCATGCTGATAACTATTACGATTAAAATGGATGTATATATGTATGTGTATTCGTAATAATTGTTGCGCCATTCTATATAGCCGCCTGCAGCTGTGTGCACGATTGTTCGCGCAATGCTGTCGTTGGTAGGCGTGCTGACCGTTTTTTCCTTTTTTCTTTCTTTCGTTCCTTTTGTTTACTCGTTCGGTTCCCTTTCATTTTGGACGTCGAGGTGGAAGGGCTGCCTGTTTAGTTTAATGATTCAATTTCTGGCCGTTCGCTGCAACACCGTCATTGTTCGAAGAGGAATGGAAAAAGGGGAAGTATCAAAGAAATTGAATCAGCTGAATGTCTGTTGTAGTTTCGATGGCCGCGTGAGAGATAGATTTTCCGGTTTCAGTTGTTCATTTCGATTATTTTTACGCGCCGCGTCGTTTGGACGATCGACGAAGCTTGCGCTTTCAGCCATATGGTACAGCCATGGTCCGAAAACGATTTAAAAGCGAACGATTTTCTACTTCCAAGGGTCCAGATAAATTCCAAATAGAAAAGAAACGTTGACGTTACGTACAGGGATACGTACGATCGATGCCAGACAAGTGTAGAAGTACTCGTGTCTGACTTAACACCAACCCGTTCTACTGCCACTCCAAAGATCGTAATATATTCTCGTTACAATTAAACTTTTCCCATCATTTTGCGCACTCTCGATAGAATCTCTTTTAGAAACTATCGAACCATTTAAGTTCTGATAATTGCAGAAATCAATTAAATCACATTTATATCTCGGCTAACGGTTTACTTCCTCGTTCGAGTAAAACATGGGGTAATAAAATATGAAATAATAAAACCACATGGTGGATCGTTCATACTTTGACAGATAATTTCTAATGATGTTTCTACCATTCGACGATATCATAACGTTAGTTTCATGTAGGAAAAAAATTGTATCGCTTTCGCGCTGCACCGCACCGACGACTAAAACGCAATCCCCACAATGCATCCCCCACGAAACTAACCAAATCGATAATTTTCTAACCAAACTGGTGTTTTTATATGCCTCTATATGGAAATAAGTACACTCTACGATATTCCTGTTCACCTGTGTATGTATAGTAACATATGTGTATAATATCTATATATGTATATTTTTCTAACGCCCCCGTTTGCCTGTCCGTCTGACTGACCTGTCTGTTACCGATCAATCAAACCAGAGTGAAAAGAACAAAAAAGAAAAAAGAAAAAAAAGGAGATAAAGAAGCGAGGATCAATATTTAGCCGACCCAGTCCCTGTCCCCGTGTATCTCGAAGCGTAATTCCAACGTAGTCGTTTAAAAAATCGGTCGAGAAACATCGACTGGAACCAGAATGATTATGAGATCCGGGGCTTGGAAACGGACAGACAGACAGACAGACAGACGGACGGCATTTCTCGCTAACTGCGTAGTACCGGTCTACCTGGTAAGCTAGCTGTCGCTGTCTGACTGTCTGTCTGTTTGTATGTTCGTTTGTATGTGTCTGTCTGTCTGTCTGTCCGTCTGTCTGCCCACCCTGTTACACCCACCTGTTCACGTATTACTACTTTTAAGGGTACAGCCTCGAGTCCGGAATAAAAGCTCGCAATGGAAAATATGCAAATGTTTCCCTCGATGATACGTGATACGATGATACGATAATACGAACCAGACAGGGATATAACGATGAAACGTAAGAACGTCCGGGCATTCTGGAAAAATGGGATTTTTCACAATTTTGTAAAGTTCTCGAGACTGTACTCACGTTGAACCGTGCACACCATTATATTATCTCTATTTCTCACTCACTGTCACACGGCTAATGCTCTGGGTATGTCGTATGCTGGATGGATTAATTAATTCATTGATTGATTAATTGACTTAATTAATTGACTTGATTGATTGGTTCAATTAATTTCGAATCTTGATTGAGACTTGACTTGTTTATTGCTCTACTTACCTCTCTCTGTCTCTCTCTCTATCTATCTATCTATCTATCTCTCTCTATGTCGTATTCTATATTGTTGTTGCGATGTTGGTGTTGTTGTTTACCATATACATATATATATATATACATACGTACATGCATATATATCACCGCATATATATGTATATCATTGTATTGATGTTGATGTTGTTGTTACCTTGATGTTTTTTTGATGTGTTGTTTAATCGTTGTTATCTTGCTGTTTGATGTTTGTTGTTGCACTATATATCTATATATATATTCTCTACATATACCTATATATATTCTCTATATACATACATGTATATAACCGTGTTGATGATATACGTGTGCGCGCGTGCTCGCCGACAAGCAAAATTTATCATAGAATTGTAGAAAGAAAGATATATGTATATATGAAAGATAAAGCCAAAGAATTTCTAAGAGAAGCGTGTACGCGCGCGAGCACACGTACACTGGTATATAAATACATGTACATTTCAGCCAGCCAGCCTCACGCTTGGAGTGCCTTATATATGTGTATATATATATATATATATATATATGTATGTATATATATACATATATTGTGTGTGTGTGTATATATATATATATATATATTTAACACGATCGTTATAGTTGGTCGACCCCCTACCCTCGGAAGTACCACTAAAACCACCCCCTAACAGACTCGCAGCAGCAATCGTTACCTCTGTTTGCTCCCTCTTCTGCTAAGCTCTCGCGTGGCGGGCTGCAACTTTACTAACGTTCTCCGCATTAACAATTACCATTACCAAACCAGAGTGAACAACGTGGGTGATTGCCCAGAGACCGGCTTCACCTAATCGCCCAAATTATTCAACGTCTTTCGCTTCTATTAAGGTTCTTTCTCTGAACGGCGATAACAATAACGCGAAAGCCATGCACGAAATAGAGAGAAGCAAGCAAAACGAAGAAGAAGCAGAGGTGAAAGTAAAGAGAAAGTAAAAGGCAAATTTCGTCGGAATATCTTATTAACGAAACAGGAAGAGAGTAATTCGTTCGGTCAAGAATGAAAAGTGGAAGGGGATGCAGAAACGGAGTCGATTCGAGCAAAAGGAACTCGAGTCGAATTTAGGGGGTGGTTTCACCGTGGCCTTGGCCACGCAGTCGGACCATGACAGTGGTGAATTGTGTTTCAGGATTGCACTCTCCGCACGAAGGACTGGCCGGTGGTTCCGGTCAAAGTATGTCCGGGCTTGCCTACTACCAACCGGAGCACCCTGCCTCCACGGGGGTGGTCAAGTATCCCGAGAACGGTCACGACACCCTGTCGGATTTCGTGACGTTCGTCTGCCAGGAGGCCGAGAATACTCAACAACTGCCCCAGGTAGCTTCCGGATCCTTTTTCAACCCGCCACCGTTGTCCGTTCTCATAGACTCGAGCCAGGCAACACCGTTCGTTACCTTCGAGAGGACGAAACGGACAACGGGGCGGTTCTTCTCCGACCTGCGTGAACGTCATCCGTGTTCCAATCGCCCTGGATTTTTCGAATTCAATTTGTTGTTAGATTTATCGGCGGGGTGGATAAAAATTGAAATGGTCAATTGGAGAAACATGGGGATATCGTTTGGTGGAAATTTGGAATGCAATTTCGAATGGAACGTCCAACCCCACGTTTGCGATGTACCTTTATTCACACCAACTTCTCGATATTCTTACGAATCCAAAGAAATAGGTGCATACGTTCTAGGTAAATCGACGAAAGTCACGATATGATCTATCTTAAAATCCACGAATCTCGCAAACGCGGGTTTCAACGCGATTCAAAACCCCTGAAACGGTAAATGACTAAACGAACCAATCGGTAGATAAAAATTCAAGAGACCAGTTAGAACGAAAGGACGAATGAGATACAAAGAAAGGCAAAGTTCTTAGTCCGGTAGACCGGGAGTGCGAAGTCACAGAAAACGGGGTGAATGGATCACGCGCGGGTCGACGACGTTGATCGGTGGGTGTGTGGTATTTCCAGGCGCAGCTAGCCGGACCCCGCACTGGCATACAAAAGTTCTCACAGTATTATCCGAGCTCGATGCTTCCGCCACCACCTCCGGCCCCGATGGCGAGGCCTGTCGCCATTATAAGGTCGACGGGCGAGCTGACGGCTACGAACTCGAATTCGCCCCCCACTTCGTCCACCTCGCCCACGGACCCAGCCGAACTGGCATCCAATCAGGAGCAAATGGCTGCCGCGGCAGCGGTCGGACTGGTCAGTTCCGGTTGCCAGAGTTCCGTCGATCCGGCTGGAAGAAAGAGCCCTGCGAGGATCCTCGTCACCGCGCCACACACCAGCCGAGAATACACCTTTGCTCACTTTCACTCTCAACCTGGACAGGTGAGTTTATTTTCGCCAAGAAATAATAATGTTACTTTAACGTGTTTCTTCTTTCGGTCGACAGCAAATATTCACGTATCCTACCATCAGTTCGATGTCAGGGGTTATCTCCCCGACGAACCTCTCCTTATTTTCGTCGCCAGTTTCGGTGACAAGGCCGGTGGCCACCCAGAGATCGGTCTCTAACGTGCCACCTCGCTGGAACACCGCACCGTTCATCAATCTCGAGGACGATTACAACATGATTGCTCCGATCATCACCGGGACTGCCAGCGAACCGCCTTCCACCATGGACGAAGGTGAATATAACTTTTGTATGTTCCGATCGAGATACGTTCAAGTTCGAATCTCCGGTTAATCGGTGTCGTCTCTTCCACCGAAGTCTCACTTTGCCTCTAATTGCAAATAAACGGTCCGGAAAAATCGTGATCTTGCAGACCGATACTTCCACCCGGTGCATGCGAGCAGCGTGGTGGACAAGAGCGGCGCTGGTAACTTGATGGGCACAGATCTGGGCGTGGCGACGGACCCGACATCGCACCACCACCAACAACAGTCCCAGCAAGCTCAGCAACAGCCTCAGCAGCAACCTCAACAACAACAACCGCCACCGCAGCAGCAACAGCAACCGCAGCAACAGCAGCAGCAACAAGTGATGCAGGACAAAAGCGGCAGACCGAAATCTCCCCCGTGACACTGGAGGCTTAGAGCGGAAAGCGTCGAGAAGCTCGCATGTTCCACGGGGTCGTTACATACCGGCGCATACGATAATTACCCTGAGCCGGAGGGGAATCGCCAGGATTCCTCGTGTCGTGTTCAGCTTCGCGACCTAAGCCTGCGGAGAATCGAGTGCCTGAGAGTCTGATCGTAGTTTAAGCGGGCCGCGTCGAGGGAACGTTCGAGGGCGCTTCCGGCGAACGGGCTTCCCCGCCATTTGCTCTGTTGAGAGGGGGTGAACACCGGGGTTAGGTCCTCACTATGTGACCCCTCGGCCCTTCTTCACCCTCTGAGGGTCGTCGACGCCTTTCGTTCTTTCTCAATTTTATAACTTGAGAATTTTTATTTCTTCTCTGTTTATTATTTTTCTTTGAAAGCCATTTCATTAGCCATAGACAATGCGTAGTCTAGTGAAAGGTCTACTTAGTCTACTTAGGATGTTAATTCCAATCGTTAACTGTAGCTGTAAAAAGTGTAGATTCCGTTGAAACATGAATTCGCGCGTTTATTCGTTCTAACGGTACTCTTTGTAGTGTTTCGAAAGAAGAGGAAAAAAAGATTATCTACCGGTGAGAAATTTCATTTTCCTGCAAGGAACGAAGGGCATTTTTCGTCCTCGGGGGGTTAGCGTTTCGGTCAATTATTACTTCCGCGCCACCGGAAGCGTCGTTCTCCTCTCTCGACGCGCCGTTAATTTCTAACTCTTTCTCTTTCTCTTTCTCTTTCTCCTTCCTTCTCTCTTTCTCCTAAGCGTACTCGGTGGACGTGAGTAAGAACCCCTCATTTCGTCTCCTAATTGAAACGTCGCCCGATCGTCGTCGATCGGTCCCGTCGACCAATAAAATTCATAGACGATTTAAACTCGAAGAAAGGAAATAAGAAGAAGAGAACGAAACGAAAAAAGGACAAGAGAAGAACTGCGGAAAAGAAAAGAAAAGAAAAGAAAATACCAGTAGTATATCGTTTTCCACACGATTTTATAACGACTGTCTGTTTCCTATTCTTCCTGCTTCGAGACCCTCCCGGAACGTGTGTCTTTGTACATACACGCTCGTGGTATTTTCTAAAATTATAGAAGACGTTAGAATAGTTGCGTCTACGAGATAATACGAAAAATGAAAAATGCAAAATACGACTGACGAACAAAAAGAAATATAATCTGTTGTGCTCTTCGAGAAAGGGTTTAACGACAAGGAGAAAACGAAGAGATTGAAAAAAAAAAAAAGGAACTTTCTAGTGCCAATTTCGTAGTTTATAAATATTATAACGAAATTATAATTTTCTATTATATTTTTTTATAATATTTATGAAGGAACACAGACACGTATATACGTACACACACGTACACATGCATGTTTAGATAACACGTGAGCAATTGTAGTCGAGATAATGAGAAAAGCTTCTTCTTTGATGATCGAGAAACGGACATTTTTAAAATTAATCTAAAGAAAATTAAGCGAATACACGTATAAAAGAAAAAAAGAAGAGGATAGTAGGTAGAGAGAAGGTCGAGAGGGTTCGATCGACGAGTATCGGTCAGAATAGAAGCTAACCGGTCCACGAACCACGGATAATAATATTAATTATAACATTAATAATAACGATAATTGATAACTTTATAATTGTATCGTTGATTAATCGCCTAATGCTCAGACTAGTGCATAACACTAGTGAAAAAGAAACACAGATGAAAACGAAAAAGTAGAGAGAACGACTAGTTGCGCGGACTAGTCATCAGAGGCTGCTAGTTAGACATAAAGTGAATATTTAATATTGATTACTATTGATAAATTAAGCGGTTAACTAAGTAAAAAGAGAGTACGATTTATTTCACGATCGATGATGATTAAGCGATATAACGGCGCGCGTGAATAAGAGGACGAGGATGCAAGTGGAACGGAAGAAAACGAAGAGGAAGAAGAGGAGGAAGAAGAGGGGAAAGTCGAGGAAAGAAACTAGAAAACGAGACTATAAAAAGGAATTTCGGAGAAGAGAGGACGATGTTTCAAGATAGTGAGAGATCTATAGTTATTATACTACTTAGGAATTTAGTGTAACGTCGCGCAATGATAAACGAGATAATGTAACATCGAACTCGACGACAACGAAGGTCCTAAACTATAATATTGTATATTGTCCAAAAGTGCTTTCCGTCGACTGTACGTTAAATGAGGGTGTCCGACGATGCGGAGCGAATCTGTTTTTCTTTTCCTTTTTCTTTTTTTCTTGAAACTCGACTCTTTCGCTGCCAACTTTCAAGAACCAAGTCAGCCACGATATGCACTCTATCTTTTTCCAAGTTCTTAAACGCGTGTAATATCATTTTCAAAAATAATCTAAGAATTAAGAAGGAGAGAAATTCTGATTCTGACAGCGTGAGGGTTGAAAAGCAAGCACGAGCGGCGACTTGTTCACTTTATAATCCCTAGCGATAGCGATTCCCAAGGAACTCCTTACGTGAAATGCGTTTAATATATTCGCTAGGCGACCAGGCTAGGTAGTTTTCCGAGATGGTTCTTCCTGGGTTGGTGTAAAGTTTCACGAGAATCCCTTTTGTTTTTTCTCTCTTTCTCTCTTCGAGTAAGATTGAAAGGGTGCGCGGCGTTCTTGCCCATTAGCGACGACTGGATCCGACGATCGTGCAACTCGATTAACTCGCGTCCTATTCGTCACTGTGATCCTAAAAAGGAGCAGAGAGACGAAAGTTGTACGTTGTCACGAACGGTTGCTTTTAAATATTAGTTCGGTTTTGTTCCGTTCCTAGCGTTAATTACACAAGAAATAAGACGGCGATCGTTCAA